>NW_024582451.1:1156653-1211838 GCF_018398535.1 Haplochromis burtoni
ATACTCATTTGCCTAATAATTCTGCACTCCCTGTATGTCCACTGTGAGCGACCATCTTTGAACACAGGCGGTGGTTTACGACACCAACTCTCTGCCATCTATAATCCAGTTTTGAATTCTCTCCCCAGACGCCTTAACGCCCACCACATCCTGGGCCATCTGACCTCAGGAATTCGCATGATAAGGTGGGGCCAGGTTTCACAATGAGCTCACCCGAAACGCTGGCTGATTGGGACCCACACCCAGTTTCACACCTTGGCTCAGGCGATTAGAGGATCATCAAGGGGTCCTTTTGTCCCTCTGCGGGGGGATACTCCAACTAGGTTTAAATCTGGGACTCTCCACCATTTGACCTTAGAATTGAAGAAGCTTCTCGGATGAGAGGTGAAACGTCTCCAAGCAATTTAAAGAAGTCCAGACGCTTTTCTTTGCAAGCTCCTTTGACCGTGATAGAAAGAGGAACTTCTCTGTCTATTTTTAGCTTTCTAAATGAATATCTACTGTAATTGACATATATCATAATTTATTAATAATTTATTCTTGCAAGGAAGCAAAAGCATAAAAATTTCATGCAAGTGCTTGAATAGGGTAGTCCCTGCTGAGCTTTTAATGACATTTAGTTAATCCCACCTACTTTGCCTTAAAACTGTCCCACAATAACACGTCCTTCTACAGGCTTCTAACAATGTGTGTTGTGATAAGTAGATAACCTTTTTTTTTTTTTGCAACCTGGGCACTAAGTGTACTGAGTGTATCCTTTACTTTTTATACAATGCACACTAACTAGAACATTGCATAACATATTAAGATATAAGATAAAAAATTTAAGAAAAAAAAAGTTGTTTTGGCTTTCTTTAAAAGACACGATTTTGTTCTAAATGTGATGATTCTTTATGTATTTATGATGGCATGGATGCCATCCATCCATCCATTTTCCTATCCGAGGCAGCAGCCTAAGCAGAAAAGCCCAGACCTCCCTCTCCCCGGCTACCTCCTCCAGCTTGTATGGGGGAACACCAAGGCATTCCCAGGCCAGCCAAGAGATATCATCTCTCCAGCGTGCCTGGGTCTGCCCTGGGGCTTCTTCCCGGTGGGACATGCCGGAACACCTCACCAAGGAGGCATCCTTGTCAGATGCCCGAACCACCTCAGCTGGCTGCTTTTGATGTGGAGGAGTAGTGGCTCTACTCTGAGCCCCTCCCAGATGGCCAACTCCTCACCCTATCTCTAAGGGAGAGGTCAGCCACCCTTCGGAGAAAGCTAATTTCTGCTGCTTGTATCCGCGATCTCGATCTTTTAGTCACTGCACTAGTGAACAAAACCCAGAGATACTTAAGCACCTCCACTCGGGGAAGTTACTTGTCTCTGACCTGGAGTGGCAACTCAACCGTTTTTCTGGCTGAGGACCGTGGTCCCCCTTTTCCCCAGACTCTGCTTCCTCTACGAAAGATGTGTCAGTGGGATTAAGAAGTATTCCTTCCACCGCACGACAATATTCTTAGTCAAAGTCAGCAGTGCTCCACCTGCACTATACACAGTGCAGGTAGAGCACGACTTTCCCCTCCTGAGTCGCCTGATGATTTGCCAGAATCTCTTCCGAGGCATGAATGTGCTATGTTAAATATCAGAGCCTGTACACTGGTTACTTTCTCTGTGTTTTCTATCTTCTCTTCATTCATTTCTCTTTGTTTTTGTCATTCAGGTCTGTGGCTGCATGTGAGGATACTGTCAAGAAACTTTACTCATTGTTGGAATGGGAGTACAGCGACACAGATTTGGACGATGACAATAACCAAGCAAGCTGTGGTAAAGCAAAATTGAATTAAAAAATGTGCACTTGGTAGGTTTGTTTGAAAGCTACAATTTAACCTGTGATTTTTACTGTTTTTAGGACAAGCATCACCACTGTCATGCGAGTCTGCTCCCTCAGAAACTCAAGTCCACAGACCTCTGGCTTCTGATGGCTCGGCTTCTTTTTCATCTAAGCCAAAAGACAGCGAAAAACAAGAAAGAGTTCTGAGAAAAAAACACCCTCTCGCTTTGAAGAGCCCAGTAGTGGTCCTGACCAGAATGACTGGATCTCAAATGACCAGCTCTCTATCTCCTCCATCACCTCAGAATCACTGGAGTGAAGATGAGTCTTTAGGCACTGATGGGTCTGACATGCAGTGGGAACCCAGCGGAGACTCGAGTGATACCGACTTTTCTATTTCAAGTACACGTTCAAACAAGAGGAAAAAAATGGCCAAAAAGAATGGAAAACACACTAAGAATGACACAACACATCAGGAGAGAAGAAACTCCATCAGAAGCGGAGCAAAGACATCGACTCTGACAACAAACGCAGAAAGCAGCGCCAAAAGCAGCCCAGTGAAAACACTGACGCGGCAAGCGGGTACAGTTCCTGATGCAAAAGGCAAAACGGCAAAGTCATCACAAGCCGACACAAACGCAAGTGCTGAGAGCAAGGCAACGAAAACATCGACAAAACCAGCAAGCGCTTCAGGTAATGACCACAAAATATACATTATGGAAAAACATAAAAAACTCCATGTACGCCCTTTTTTTTTTTGCCCAGATCTTAGGTTTATGTGGGGATTTGTGTGTTTTTAAGCTGATTTAAAGCTGTATTATATTGTTGAAGAGTAGAAAATATTGGCAAATTTAAAGATCTTGCTTTGTACACTGAGGAACAGATCACTACCAGATTTCCAAACACAGAAATCACAAGATCTATCCAATCGTCAAATGACATTTTGCTCCTTTTACGCCGACAGGAGTAACTCCTGTAACCACTGTATCAGCTGCTTCTCAGTCCTCATCCACAAAGACCCCTGCTGCGGTGCCACAAAAACAGATCACTGTGGACATGAAGGTCCTGGCCAGAAAGAGGCCTTTGAGCTGGCATCCAGGGACAATTGTTGAAATAATAACAAAGGGTAAGAATAATAAAGAAAAGACTCTACTGGTAAGCACAAAGCAGATTGTAAAGTTTCACATTTGTCTTTAGCTTGACAGCTACTCGTCGATTAAAGACGTCTTGTTTTGTGTAGTTGGGAATGTTGGTTGACATTTAATCAGTGTAATCTGTGAAATGGCTTTGAGGTAGTGAGTACGTTAAGCAATGAATTGCATTTATTTGGAGACATTCTGTAGCTCTGTTGACACTGATTGTCATCAGGATGTCACGGCAAGCAGAGCTCGACACACTGTTGCTCTGGTGGCTAAGATAACAAAAATGTTAAACTTCAAAGTAAACAAAAGAAATTATGTGATGCTAAAGGAAGGTATGTTTCTTACATATCCGTGTCCCATAGTTGAGGCTAGACTAGCAACGTTTAGATTTTTTTTTCTTTCTACTCTTTTTTTTTTTTCTTCTATGTTTTGTTGAGTGGTTGTGGTTGTGGTTGTTGTTATTACACACACCATGCGATATGACATATGAGTGACATTACCACAGTTTAAAGTTTGTTGGTGTTTGGGCCTCACCAACTGAATTCCTCTGACAGCACATTTTGACACAGATTGTGATGCTGTAACTTAACAGCTGGCGCTTAAGCGCTTTTGATTACTCTCTCAAAGAAAATAGATACATTTGATATGAGAAAAAAACCCATTTAATTTAACAAATGCACCTGTATTTGACATTTCTTCTTTCAAGAAAAGCAGTACGTAGAAGCAAATGTGGTATAATCTGAAGTGTTTCCAATGTTTCTTTAATCATTTCAGAAGACGGCAGGGTGAAATACAAGGTCAACTTTAAGGAGAAGGGGAGGAGCCTAGTGTCTGGTCACCACATTGCCTTTGAACACATGCCAAAGGTGAATGAGTTGCTTGTCGGTGCGCGTGTGGTGGTCCGGAGCAAAGACGACCAGTTCGTGCCTGGTTTCATGGCAGAGGTCCCCTCCAGAAAAAACCGCATGAGGTTAGTGTGTTTTACTCTGGTGATAAATTCAGATTGTGAAGGTGGGAAAAAAATGTAAAATTGCTTTTAATTTTTATATTCCAGGTTCCTGATTTTTACTGATGATCACACTCCAGTGTATGCTAGCTTACGTGCAATGCACATGGTTTGCAAACCGCGTAAGTTCAGGTTATTTATGGTTGTCTGTCTCTGTGTTAGTCCTGTGACAGACTAGCGATCTGTCCAGGTGTACCCCGCCTGTCGTCTTATGACAGCTGGTGTCGTCAAGTCCATAATATCTAATTTTATAAAATCCAGAATCCCAATTCTTCTATACTTGCTGTCCACAGCAGCTGCTATTATAATACTGCTACTAAGAAGATTTTCCATTTTCTATGACAGTGGAGAACCCTTTGGATGATATCCTAGATGAAAAGCACAAGCTTTTCATGCAGAATTATTTAAAGAAGTGGCCATATCCACCCATGACGCAGTACCATGTCGGACAGACTGTAAACGTGGAACGTAACGGATTCCTGCAGAGGTGTAAAGTACTGGAGATCGACTGCAGTTTGATGGAAGTTGTTTTTCTGGTCTGTTCCATCTTAAGTTGTTCCTGTTTTTTTTTAAATCCTGTTATATTTATTTCAATTGTGTGACTTACTGTAGTGTGTTCATTTCATGTTTAGGATGATGATCATAAGGAGTGGATCTACCGAGGCTCCAGTTGCTTGGAACAAATGATTTGTGTGAATGAGAATTTAAATAAGACTTAAAAGGAGGACGGGCGGAAGAGTAACACTACCTCAGTCAATGGTAAACTACTTTCGTATGTGGAGAAAAATTATGTTATCCTGGTTATCCCTGCTGGCTTATTAGTCTCTCTGTTTCCCTGTTTTGTGTGCTTTAGAGCCATCACCATCATCAAACTGATGGACTATGAGGATGCTTTAAGTTTGTCCTACTGTGCCTTTCTCTTACTCCTGGGGATAATGCCTTCAGGTCATGCAGATGCGACTGATGCAAATGTATTCATTTTATAACAGATTTTGTACAGCTGGACGAAAATAAAAATTTCTAAGTAGGTTCAAACTTATTATGTGTTAATCTGAAAAAGGGAAAAAGAGGGCATCTTTTATATGTGTGTGTCTCCAAGGTCTGCAGCTCATTTTCAAGTTGTTTTTACCAAAGAAATAAATCAAAATGTTTGTAATAAAACTACAAGGAATTAAAATCAAAATGTGTGACTTAACATGTAAAAGCTTATAAAAGCAAGAATGCCGCCATCTGCCTCCATCTCACCTCCATTATATTCACTATCCTTCATCTACACGTCTAAACCATCTCATCCTTTCCTCCTAAATCTGTTCACTGCCCTTTCTCCATAGTAATTTGTATACCACCACAGGTATGTCATTTTAAAAGGTTTAAAACAGTAAGTCAAATATTTGGACATGGAGAAAACAAAAGTTAAAAGGTAGCTGATAAAAATCAGCTGTCCATAATTTAATAAGGACTTGTAACGGTTGTAGGTTGGGGTGGTAATTCCTCACTAGTTCCTTGTGGATGTCTACCTTCGAACAGGAGTAGCCACATTTGAGCACAGGAGGGCGGTACGAGCGCCGAATTGAACCAGAACTAGCTGTACTAAGCAGACAGAAAAAAAACTGGCTAGGTGATAGCAAAAGAGCTTTGAACATCGAGCTGGCGAGAAGGTAGAGGAGAAAAGTGGAACGCCACCACGGATTTTTTGTGGGATAAACGTACAGGGCTCGCTGCTAAAACGGTAAACACCGTGTTTATTTAAATAAGCTACATAGCGATTCTGCAGTTAGCGCGGCTGCTAGCGTAAGTAGCAAGTTAGCTTGACGAACGCAGCTAAGTTAAGATGGCGGTCAAATTATTTACATTAGCTAGTTGCTAGCAGTGCATGCTAATAGATACTACGTCGCTTGTTGATTAGTTACTTCTCTCCTGGCTTTGAAATGTTGGTGCTGTTAGTAAATGGGCTGGTGTGTTAAAGATGCTTAATTTTACTAATCCATGCAGAGATTAACGACCTTAACGGTAATTTAGCTTTACGTTTAACGAGTGTTGCATCGTCTTGGAATGTGTGTAAACAGCATAGGCAACGCTTAATGAGTAGCCACGATCAATTTATTAACTTGGCATTTACTTGTGCTTTCACTCTGCGTTGGATAAAGCTCAACTGAACTCATTTGCTCTAATAATTACTTCTGACTACAGTGCTAATGGCTTTGCAATGGTTTGATGCACCGCTGTGTGGTTTGGGGGTTGTCAAGTTTATTATGGTCATGCAACAGGGTTATTATAGCTATATCATCTCATTTGAACGCTGTTCTTCTTATTTTCAGTATTTTCAGACCCGTTGCAATAGTTTTGCACATAGTTTTAGGTCCTTTGGAAAATTTTGTTGCCTTTTTAGGCATGAAGGAAAGTTGAACTGTTGTTCTGAGGGTGGCCTCCTATATAACCACGTTTACAGAAATGTCTAGTTCTAGGTTAAGGGTAGTTTAATTAAACAGTAAAAATAATATTTACACTTGTCATGCAGTTGAACGTATGATGCTAAAAGTGCCTGTTTCCAAGTTGACAATAAAGTTTGTTATGAAATTGTCTTTTTACTTTCAATTTAAATTCTTAAAACATAACGACAGTTAAATCAGGGAACCCAGAAGACTCGCGAGACTTCTGGATTGTGCGGAGTTCAAATTACTTAAGGTTTAATACGTTTTTATTGGCGAAAGGTCAAAAAATAAAAAGTAAAGGGAGTATTGTTCAGTAAGGTAACACCGATTTTTGCTTTGTGAACCCATATGTGGAAAAGCTGTGCTGATATACACAGTCCTGATTTGAGCCTTTGGGGAATAACTCTGAACTTTACGGTATTGTGGGGGGTCTGTAATTACACACGAGAAACGTGCAGGTATTTAGTCCCTCAAATCCCATGAGTTTGGCAGTGATCAGCTGCTCCAATAATTTGAATGTAAGGAGTGACTTTCCTTAAACATATTTTGGTACTCTGTGCTAATTTGTTTCCTTTTTACACCAGATGCCTCACACAAGACGATACTCGTCCTCGGAAAGAGACAGTCGAGCCAGCTACCAGGATCGTTACAGAGACCGAGACAGAGGGCGAAGACATCGACACAGAAGAACGCCGACTTACTCCTCCAGCAGTGACAGAGAAAGGGACCGAGACAGGAGGGGACGTGGACACAGACAGGAAGGAAGCTATGTACGGTCACGGAGGTGCGTTATGGTCAAATTAGCTTGGGCTTTTACTCTTTCATGTTATATTTAACCCTCTTTCACTTTATTATTGGTTGCCAGTCCTAAGGTTTTGGGATATTTCTCTGCTCACTTATTCAGTCGCAGCTATGACAATCGGTCAGTGGAACAACGACCGTTTGACAGAAGATACTGCGAGGGATACAGACGGTTTGATCAGAGCAGAGAACGCGACAGAGACAGGGAGCCACATGGAGCAGCCGAAAGTTACTATCCACGTGACTTCTCGCCGAACATGTACGACTACAGACGCGGCCGTGAGAGGGAGCGTGAACAAGAAGAGTCGTACCGGAGGAAAGGCAGCAGGCGTAAGCACAAACGAAGGCGGCGTAGAACCAGGTCCTATAGCGCATCCTCCTCGGTGAGTACAGCCAGACCTGAGTTTGTGCTTTAAGTCCTCATCCTCTACCTCCACCTCCTGTTTCTTTCACTCAGCTCTCTCTGCCTCTGTCCTGTCCTAACCTTTTCTTTACAGCCCCTAGATTTGGTAAGTAGTAAAACCTTTATGATTTATTTTTGTTCTGTCACAGGGGTTTTATTATATTTGTGAATAGGTGGGTTTGGCTCTAATTGGCTCTTTTTTTTCAAAAATTCTTTCTCCTTTTTATGGTAGAGCATTTTCATTTTTATACAGACACTTTTTAGTACTTCAGCCACTATTTTGTCACCGATAATTGTTACTGTAATTTATTACTTTATTTTTTTTTTTATTCATAAGAGGGCAGAAAGCCTTGTGATTTTTGTTTTGGCTCTTGCAATTATTATTATTATTATTATTTTTTTTTTAATGATGAAAAAAGTGAAAATGTTCTGCCAACCATGGTGCATTAGATTTTTATTAAAATTTATTGGCATTTAAAATGAGTTGGCTCTAGTTATTTCTTTTTGTGTGGGGTGTGGTTAATCACACCTGTTAAGTATTATTATGAACATAAATGAGGAAAAGGTTTGAATTTGATGTAGTATAACTGCTGGGATTATCTTTAAAGAAGTCCTGCTTGAATGTTTATGGCGTTGTTATTTTATCTTTCATCTTGTTGCAAAGTTTTGAAGTAGTTATATATATTATTGTTTTAATTGGTTGTTGCGTTGATGAATGGATGTGCCAGTTGCTTCCTTGTTTGTAAGCAGCTGTGGTTTAAAGGTAGGGGGGCGGGAGAGGAGCAGAGGACAACATGTGATCTTTGACTTGTTCCCTTGCACTATATCCCTATCGTTATATATTTCCTTCACGTGGTGTCATGCGTGAATCGCCCAATGACCATGAAACCCACCTACAACCACAACTACATCAACTACCACCCTCCTCCTCCCTCCTCATCCACCTGTGCCACCTGACGCCGTGGCTGCGGCTGCCCCTGAAACCCCCCCTGTCCCCTTCGGTCGTGTTGTGACCTGCTGATGGCCGTTTGGGTGTGAATACAGCGGAGCAACAGCCGGACGCGTGCACTGAGTGTGAGGGACGACGAGGAAGGGCACCTGATCTGTCGGAGTGGGGACGTCCTGCAAGAGAGATGTACTCACTGCCACTACTCTATCGTAACCCTTCTCCATATGAGTATTAAAGCATAGAGCATTTACATGACATGGGGAGTGCCTGATGATCATGATCATGATGATGATGATGCCTTGCTAGAATGCTCTTCGCTCTAGCTGAAATAGCAGGGTGGATTGCAAGAATGTTGAAGATTTTAGGAGGGACTTTAGATACAATCTGCTTTTTTTTTTTTTTTTTTTTTTTTCTAAGATTTTTAAGCTGTGGAGCATTTCCTTTATGTTTCACAGGTTATTTGACTTTCCTAAACTTAGAAATCCAATTTGCAGCTGTTTGTTTATGTTGCGCTTTAGCTTACAACTCAGTTACAGTTTTAAATCTGTAACTTAAGCTAGATGTTTTTCACTCGGATGGTTTCAGGGTCACATCACTTATTTAGCAAATTTCACTAAGGTTAGAACAACCAGTGCACATTTTAAGACTTTCTTTACATTAAACGCTTCATTTGAGAATGATTACAATACATATTATTTTTAATGTTTCAAGTTTATACAGCATTTGTATCGTTTTGGGCAAAGACAAAAGGATGCACTCTAATAGGTTCAATGACTGCAAATTGGTAATCAAAGGAAGGGAGTGCTTTATGTTTGCCCCCTTTGGTTTACATCATAACACCATTTAGTTACCATAGCCTTACGCGCAACGTTTTAAGCCTGCCAGACTCAGTAGGCAGCAATTCGGAAAGGGGATGGGCGCTAGCACTGATTCGCCTGTCTACACTTTTGCATTGTGTATTCCTGCACGAGTCCACATTTCTAATGCTTCTTTTTTTCCCCCCCCCCGCTCTCCCTCTCTTGTTTTTTTTTTTTCTCTTTGTACTGTGTTGCAGATGAGATTGTCAGCACTTTGGGGGAAGGTACCTTTGGCAGGGTGATGCGGTGCATTGACCATCGCAGGTGTGTGAGCTCTCAGTCTCTGGGTGTCTTAGTAGTTCATTAGGGAATTGTTGTTTCCTCAGCAACAAGAAACAAAAGCCTCTCCGTGCATGTTTTGGGCTGTGATATTAGGATACATCAGAGGTGTTTAACCCATTTTTAGTACATGGGCAACATGTAGCCTGTATTGAGCAGGGTGGACCAGTACCAGGATTGCATAAAACCCTCTGTAGGAGAAAGAAACTACCTCTCTAAATGTCTTTTATTTATGGTTACAGCCACATGTATTTTGGGAAAAAATAGCCTTTTCTATCCATTTTGCCTTGACCTTTGAAAAACTCATGCCAGGGTGAAGGTTTTTGAGAAGTTTGTTTCTACTTTTACATGTGAATAAGGAAAACTGATTTCCAGGCTGTGCACCTTTATTTTCTTTTTTTGATGTCTCACTGTGTTATTGTTTGTAGGCTTTTGATTGGCCAGAATTTCTTCAGAGATAGTGATGATGAACAGCCTGAAATTTCATAAGAAAAATAATTAGTCTTAAATTATCGTTATGAATGTTGCTGTACCTGTGCAATACAATTTATGGACCACTGTGAATCAATGACAGCACAAAGGATTTACATAGTTTTTTTATTAAGGTAAACGGTGTTTTATGTTTCAAGTAACTTGTTGAGATTGTTCATTATCGGTAATTTTAGAGTCACATTATCACACCAGACATGGCAGAAAGACATTTCTGATTTTAATTCTGGTTCTGTTCACCACATCGTGATGTATACTGAAAATCAGCTCAAGAGTATTTTAGTCCCCTGTGACTGTGAGCCCCTCATGTGAACAGGGGCTATTTGTGCTTCTCTCCCTGCGGAAGATTTATTTTCTTGTGACAGAGCTAGAAATGTCCATCAGTTCATGTTCATGCCCAGGGCCTTAAGATCGTGATGTACCGTCGTTATGGGTTAATGTCTTTTTTTTTTTTTTTTTCCCCCGTCCTATAAATAACTTGATAATTGGAGCCTTTGCTCTCATAGCCAGGCGGTTAACTACTCTGTCTTGAATCTATAAATAAACAAGTGCTAGTGTTTAGCATTCAGGGCTGCACACAGGGATTACATAAAAAAAAAAAAAATAAATAAATTAAGGCATGTTGTGTGTTTCATCACGCTAGTGTTTGTATTCATAATCTCTTGTGTTGTACAGGGGAGGAGCCCACGTTGCTCTGAAAATTATCAAGAATGTGGAGAAATACAAGGAAGCAGCTCGCTTGGAGATCAATGTACTGGAGAAGATCAATGAAAAGGATCCGGATAACAAATTGTGAGTTCTGACTCAGTCATACGGCACTGTGGTTAAACCTGTATTGCTTAGTGTCTTGTGTTCACTCCGAGGTTTAAGCTGGTTTACGTGATTGAAGTGAATTTGTCAGCTCACTCCCTGAACCTCCCATGCTTTGTCTGTCTTGCAGTTTATGTGTACAGATGTATGACTGGTTTGACTACCACGGTCACATGTGCATCTCCTTTGAGCTGCTAGCTCTGAGCACCTTTGACTTTCTGAAGGAAAACAACTACCTGCCCTACTCAATTGGTCACGTCAGACACATGGCCTACCAAATCTGTCTTGCTGTGAAATGTAAGTTGTATCTTTATGGTCTGTGAAATTTACAGATAAATTGGATGGGAATTAGGAATACTGTGAAAAGGGAAGACATTGATTCTTATAACTTGAGCTGTAATTTAGCTTTTGACTTGATGATTATACTTGTTCAAATCATCTGGTGTTTGTGGTAGACATTTACCACAGGAGGGCATCATAGCAAAAAGGGTGTTGGCCCCACTGACTTATCAAGTTTGTCTTTAGTAAATAAAAGCTACATATCCTCACCAAGCCCTTTAACTTGTTTACTGTTGTTAATGTTCACATGTTGGTTTTACTGAGATATTCTAGTAGTGCTTTTCTGATGCTTTTCTATTAGTATTATGATTATGATTAGTATTATATGTTGTAATAAATGGTGAGTAGACAGTTTGTATAAAGTGATGCAAGGTAACTGACAATTTTGAATAACTTAATCAGTGAAGGTTGCTTTTTACCTCCGTAGTTCTCCACGACAATAAGCTGACACATACAGACCTCAAGCCTGAGAACATCCTGTTTGTCAACTCAGACTTCACCATGTCCTACAACGTAGAGAAGGTAAGAGTCAAGGAAAACAGTTTAAAAAAACAAAACAAAAACCCAACAATCATATTTGTTTATAGGCAGGTTGGTTCCAAAACTCAAGGGCTACTTTTTGTTCATTTTACATATGAAGAAAAAAAAAGTTTTTTATGAAAATGTATCACCTTTCTTGTAGGTGGAGGAAAGTTTTCCTGTTACTTATTGCTGGCAGTTATGATGAATAGATATGAAAACACGTGTTGCTATATTTTAAGGGGAAAAAAAGCTAAGCTTCTCTACTGCAGATTTACTCCTGAGAGAAAGATGGGCATTTCTGAAAAACATGCGTGTCATCTTCCAGAAACGAGAGGAGCGGACTGTTAAGAGCACGGCAGTACGCGTGGTGGACTTTGGCAGTGCCACATTTGACCACGAGCACCACAGCACCATTGTGTCCACGCGGCATTACCGTGCCCCTGAGGTCATATTAGGTGAGAACTGCTATAGATGTGCAGTAGATGGTTTTGTGATTATATCCACAAATCTTTGGCCCAGTCACATGAGCAGCTGTGGCTTTTTCAGTTGACACAATATGCTTTGCCTGGAAGACCAAAAGTTTACTTTGAAGTTATTTTAAAAAGCAAACAAACAAAAAAAAGAAACTGGTTCAAACAGGCACAGGCTGATTGCTCTGTTAGGAAAAACCAAATGGGATTTATGATATGTGATATTCAAGTATGTGAAATATTCACTTTTACACAAGTGTATCATCAGTGGTACAATAAGTATCTACTGAAAGCAGTTTATGCTGAGATAAATTGGGGCTGGTTGATGCAAGGAGTGCAAAATGACTCGCATCAAAAACAAATTGGATCATTTGAATGTTTTTTGTGTGACTTCAGCAAGCATGCGAATCCTTTCCAGCGTGCATGTTGCTTTAAACTCAATAATGTACTGATAAGTAATTGATGATAAAAGATCAACTGACTGTAACATAATGTTGTTCAAAAACGCGTTCCCGGGCATTATAAGTGGGAGATAGAAACAGAGATTGTGCTGATATATAATTTCTGGTCTGTTAATGACCAAATGACCAAAAACACACTTTGGTGACGGTGCAAACGAAAAACTTTTGGAGGAAAAGAAACCCTTTAAACAGGAAGAAATCTCTGGCAGAACCAGGCTTGATACTCAATATTCACAGTTACCTGGTCCAGCCCCAAGTTATATGCTTTGTCAAAAAGGAAAGTTTTAAGCCTAAACTTAGAAGTAGAGTGTGTGTGTGTGTGTCTGTCTTTCCTGTTAAATTCATTCCCAGTCTTCACTGCAAACACTGAGTGAATCTGGCCAGAAATGGATGTAAATTAAAACGTGGCTGGTTGTGGGAAGCTTACAATCACAAGGTGGTAATCCTGTCCTCTTGTAATCCTGTGGTGGTTTAGTGTACTTATACTTTTGTGTTTCAGAGTTGGGCTGGAGTCATCCCTGCGATGTGTGGAGCATTGGCTGTATCCTGTTTGAGTACTACTTGGGCTTCACTTTGTTTCAGGTACACGGCAGCACACAGTTTGTTTCAGCAGAATACGCCTTTTATTTACTTTTTGTAAACTGATTTATTTGCTGAAATCTCAACTATTAGTTAAAGCTCTAATGGGTCCTTGTAAATGCAAGTGCACAATTATTCAGTGCTGGTAAGAATGAACCCTTGCCACTGGTGAGCTCTCTAAAACCGAAGACACCATATGCAACAGCAGAACCTGAAGTAGTTAAATTCTGATTATCTACTGAATCACTCTCTTCCTTTCTGTGTGAGTCTTTTCCTCTCTCATTCTTGCTTATCTTATATTTTTTGCAGACTCATGACAACAGGGAACATTTGGCTATGATGGAAAGAATCCTGGGACCAGTGCCCTCCAGGATGATTCGTAAGACTCGGTAAGAGAACATAAAAACACAAGTAAAGGAAAAAATGTGAAAAAAATTAAAAATGTGCCTGATGCAAACATATTTTTAAAGCAACATTTTAAACTAATCTTACTCTCTCAGGAAGCAGAAATACTTCTATCGTGGTCGTCTTGATTGGGATGAGAGCTCCTCAGCGGGAAAATATGTTAGAGAAAACTGCAAACCATTACGGGTAAGTGGAGTGAGTGAGAAGGGCATGAATTTGATGATTAGCGGGGATGAAAAGTTCCCTGTATGATGCAAAAGATGTTTCTTGTATTTCATGTTGGAGTTTTTTTTGTTTTTTTTTTATTGCCACTAATTTCCACTTTTTTTTTTTTTTTTCCCCCTTCTTTCAGCGATATCTGCTGTCCGAGGCGGAAGAGCACCACCAGCTGTTTGACCTCATCGAAAGCATGTTGGAGTATGAGCCCTCCAAGAGGCTTGCACTGGCTGACTCTCTAAAACACCCTTTCTTTGAGAACTTAGGGATCAGTGAGGCTGCAGGCACCAAGAGCTGGGAGGGCAACCGGGACATCAGCCGGTGACCCACAACCCTCCAAAGACTGAATGATGAAGGGTTTACAGTCCTTTCTGTGTGGAGCAGTGGGAACTGTTGAATAAATTGGGGCCTCATCTGTCATTAAAGCATGGACACCTTAACTTCTCGCTCCTCTGGCGTCAATCTCTGTAGCCACAAGAGGCATGTTTTTGCAGCAGAGACTAAAAATAAGCCACAGAAGATGTGGGGGAAAGAGTGAAGTCTTTTCTAGTTCTCACCTCGGCAGAGGCAAAAAAAAAATTCTTTAAATGGAAGATTGTTTGTATCCAAAGTAGCCCACTATGCAGCTCCTGTCTTCCTTTAGACTTCTGAAACACCTTCCACCCTTCTTTCTGTTTACCTGTTATTTTAACCAGCATGTAAAGAAAATAAGGAAATGCTACCAGAGTCTGTCATCAAAAAAAGAATCAGCTTTGGAGATGAAAAAGTCTTCCGATTCTGAAGTGAAAGGAAAGGGTTAAAAAAAGGAGACATGGAGAAGAGATTCTGTTATACAAACATCTGATCATTCAAATTGGAAAGTATTGCAAACATCTGTGGCAGAGGCAAGTGTCTCAACTTCTTGTCTACGTTGTTAATTAAAGACTTGCACATAGACTTCTTGTTTTATAAAAGAAATGTCCCCTATATGGAGAATCTGCCATAAATTAGTGGTTTTATTACTATTCACCAGTAATGTAAGAAGATAATAATGACGGGACACTCCCCCTACATGGGTCTTTGCTGCCTCTCTTATATGATAAATATGTTGTCATGCAATGATTTCTGGGTGTGAGAGTGTGTGTCTGTTGGATGGAGTGGGCGACGCGTTTATGTTTTGCTCAGTGGTTTACGTAAGCATTAGTTGTGGGAACATTCCCACTCATTCAAACTCCAATAACTGCCTTTTCCATGTTTGACATTTTTAGACCTGACGTCTTTCTATCGAGGTTAAGCACACAGCCCCTGTTGATGGTATTTATTATGAGTTCTTCTAGGTCATAGTCCCCACCGCCAACCTGTACATGACTTGTTTTTGTATGAAATTAAAGCGTATAAAACTGTATATATGTATTATTGTGTAGAATTAAAGTCCTCCTTGCCAAAGGCTTCTGGTTTCCGCTGTGTCCGTTTGGGCCTGTGATAAAATTAAAGGTGGTTACCATTTCTGTTTCTTACCTCAGCGATGCCTCTGCTGGATGACCTGCGTAGCTGTCACACAGGTCTTTGGATGCTTGAGTGAACAAAAGGAAAATGGTGAGTATTATTTTCTAATTTGAAGTAATTTCTTTAAATCTTTCACATTTTTACTGCAAACTGTCTCTTGGATTCCACTGGCACTAAAAAAAGCTTTCATCTTAATTGAGATGCATGCGATTCATTCATATCAGATTTTATCATTTGCACATTTTACCACCTGCATTTTCAGATTACTGAAGTCTGATTTTATAGCAAATTATTCTGGGGCACTCTTCTCTGGATCATCAGCCACACTTTAGACTATCACTAGAGTCAGGGTCTTTTTAAGTGTATTCTTTTTTTTAAAATGGGATAATTTTCATCCTGGTTTCCAAGTATCTTAACTGTTTAATAGTTTTAGGCATTTTGCATACACTGATAAAATAAAAATAAAAAATCCCTAATGACAGGGTTTTTTGGCAGCGACTGTCGGATGTTTTTCCTCCACCAGTCCTATCCTGTTAACTAATCTCTCTGTCATTACCCTTTTAAGTCTACGCTCAGCTGTCACCTCCTGAGGAGCAGAAGAGAGCTGAGCACAAGATCTGTTGCAACAGGTGTATAGATGGATCGTCATGTAGACTTCCCCACCTGTCAGTACTTTTATTAGTACTTTTATTAACCTCGCTGTCCCCATTCTTTCTCAAACAACAGCAGACCGAATAGAAACCCTGCTATGCATTAACCTTAAGAGAAAATGATAAAACTGAATCTGTTTAATTGAAACTGTGCTTGACTGACATACAAAGATGTGGGATGTAGGTTTTCTGGTCATTTTCTCACGTTTTCTAACAACCTGAGGAATGTCCAGTTCTTTGTGTTAAATGTAAAAACCTTCATATGCAGAATGGAAATAATCTGTATGGTAGAAATGCACTCTTGTAGCATCAAACACAGGTGATTCATAGTGGTGTGGGTGTGGGCAGGCTGAGACTGTCTGAAATTCCACACTAATATAGTATTTAGTATGCTTCAATAATGAGAGTCTTACCCTTAATATGTGTATATAATTGCAGTGTGTAGCAGTACTTTAAATGCATACCATTTCCAGGTAAATATTAGAGTATGTGGCACTGGATACTAGACTAGCGTATAAATCTATAAAAGCAGTGCAGCAGTAACAGGATTTAAGAGGCACAGCTGGCAGCTCAATCTTTATGGTAAATCTTTATAGTGTTTAAAAATAAGGTGCCAATTTGTTAATGATTGCTTGGTCTCGCACAGGTTGTTGGATAACCATTAACACGTGTTAATGGTTAAGTGACATGAACAGTAGTAAAAATATTGAGTATGTAGTGCATGGTTTGGGATTTCAGACACTGTGAATGCTGTTTCTCTCTAGGCCTGAATTTGTCTGAGTTCACTGTGAATGAAGCGAATCTGTGAATGAAATTGATCCTTCCAGTCAATGAAACTGTCTCGTCTTTGGGTAGAAGTCGTCCTCTGTGCGTCATAAAAGCGTCATCCTCCGCCTTCCACTTGATCAGCTCCCATCTGTCAGGCTTCCTCTGACCCTGTTGCCAAATAATTTCATCAGCTGCTAAAATTGACAATGAAAATTTTCAACTAAGTGTAGCTTAGTCGTCGTCAGTCCCCTGGATGTAAATTTTTTAAGCATCTGTTTGCATGTGCAGATTTGTTTGCAGCTACTCTGCTGTTAATGAGATAAGCGACTGTTGCGTCCTCAGTTAATCCAATTTGGAGACCTGCAAGGTCATCAGTCAAATCCACATAAGAGCAGAGCGCTGCGGAGCGGAGGTGTCTACAGGTACACAAGCTGAAGTGCTGGCAGCAGAGCATTAAATGGATCCTTTGCTTTACAGCTTTGACAAATGATACCATCAGCCCATTGTGTCTACAGGAGAACGCATAAAGGTCAGTCATTGTTTCTTTAAACCATGTGCAACATGTTTTGTAAAATTGTGACTTTAGGGTGTTTCTTTTTGATGGACACAGACAAAGATTTTTCCAAATAAAGGATGGATAGTATTCTTTTTCTTTTTCTTTTTTCTTTTTTTTTTTTAAATTTCAATATAGAGGTATTAAAGTTTTCTCTGCTTGTACTTTTTATTTGCAGATTACAGTCTCCAATAAAAGCCTCACTTCTGCTGAATATTTATCTCAAAAAAAGAGGTGCACCTTCATGCTGATATTGCCTTATTAAATACTCGGAAAAGTCTACCTGATAAATCAAGCGACATCTACAAACACTGCAAATGGATTCCTTAATGTCACTGGGCGCTCCCCTGAAGCAGTTCACCAGCTGTGTGTCGGGGAAAAGCACCGCCAAGAGGGGCGCCGGGAGGAGCCAGTCTGTCCGCAGAAGCAGCTTCACCCGCAGGAGGAGCTTCAGCAGGAGGAGAAGCGTTCCCTGCAACAGCCAAAAAGTGCCAGACTCCTGGCTCAGAGCTTACCAGGATGAACTGAAGAGGGAAAGGTAAAAATAAATAAATAAATTAAACAGAAGCATTCATGTGATTGATTGAATTTCAGTTTTTAATGTGGTTTTGCCAGGGTGTGTGGAGTTTTTCACGATCACTTTTAGCTTTCTTTGCAATACAATAAAGAGGAGTTAGAGTTGCTGTTGTATTTTAAGAAAACAATGATTTTCAGTTACTATCTTGTCATCAAGCTAAGACTCTTGGCCAGACAGACCTGGCTTAGTGAGGATAAGACTCTTCCTCACATGAATAAGCTCCTCGCCCATGTGCCACGCTAAATGTTGCTCTTTGCTGTTTGCCAAAGGAAACGTCAGCAAGCCATGCTAGCCAAGAAGAACGCTGAAAGGGCTGTCAGGAAAACTCACTTCAGGAGCCATCACTGCCTCCCACGGGTAAGTGAGCAGCTACATTCAAATGCTACTGACTTATCAGCGTGTCATTATCTAACCTGAACACCTGTGCCTGCAGCAGAGCAACGCTTCCAGGAGGAAACCGACCCCGGCCAAGGACGACTCCTTCTTTGGAGCCTTTCAGGGCCTCAGTCTGGATGGATTGATGGGGGCTACTAATGCATCCCCTGCTGTGACGGCGCCTGGTGCTGGTGCAGGAGATCAGTGCAAAGTCATGTGAGATGGGACGTGTAAAGACGTTTAGATTTTTTCCAATGAGCCGCATGCTTTTGCAAATTTTTCTGCAAATGAGACTGGATGGAGAAAATGAGACTGGCTCTCACCATGTAACCCAAGAGGACGGGAAACATATTTATATTACTCTGTATTTTCTGAAGTATTCTTTTTCCTTTGGCAGACAATGCTGCTTATTTTGATGTTTGTTTTACAAATTATAGACTGTAGCTATCACCATTGTTTCATGGTGTTTGCTGAGTACAACTGCAAAGAAAACTGAATTATTAAACTTTTATTTTATTTTCCCACTGTTCATTTTCAGTCTTTTTTTTTTTTTCCATTTTGTCCTTAAAAAAAGCCAAAACAGAAACTAAGCAGTTTTTTAAAATTTATTTTCTCCAAAACATAACTTGGGAGTAAAATGGTGAGCTGCTTAAATTTACATTATGAATACACAGAAGACATGCACAGAGATGTAGGTTCTCAACAAGAATGCCTGTTCCAACAACACATTTGTAAATTTGTATCCAGTTGATATTCTACTTATAAAAGGAATCAATGACAGCCAGATAATAAGAAGCATAGATGCCACATAGCTTATAGATATCTGTATCCCATAATCTAGTTATTTCACTTTTTTCTGCAAGTTTTAACAGTTTTGGAGACCACAGTGAAGTAGGCTTGTTAAGACAAAGATTTATTAAAAAAAACAAAACAAAACAAGGAGAACAAGAAAGCAAATGACAGCAAACCATGCTTCCACCCTCTGTCACACGAATGGAAGATGCATCATTTCTTTATTAACCGGGGCAGGTATGATCTCCAGCTCCACATCATAAATATGTACATTAGAAAAGCCAAGTACAAAACTACAGCTGTCGGGGTCGGGATGTTGTCCTACGACACAATGCTGATGGCTGTGATGATGATTACACAGATGACCGCAGACAACAAGGAGAGGATACACAGAAGTGTTTCTTTCATTTAAACAGTGGATTTTAATTGAGTGAAGTCCAGTTTTACATCATTCCCTCTGTTCCATTTTGACTTTAGGGGGCTTTAGGAAGGACCTGTTCTTCTTCTCTTTGCTTTTTCCTTTGGCCTGGAAGTTCCTCCAGCTGTCCACACGTCCATCTCTTGTTTCCTGAAGAAAATAAAAATATTATTTTTCAATTAAGAAATCCAAATAGCACAGTCATCGTGTTTCTATTTACAGATGCGTAACAACTGGCATACAAGAACGCACCTCAAAGTTTTTCTGCCACTCTCGCTGTCGCTTAGCGTTCTCTGCTGCCTCGATTTCTTCTTCTCTCGCCCTTTTCCTGGTAAATTGAGAGAAATCCAGGATGTTATGAATGAAAACATTCTCTGTTTCTAAAACAAACTACCAAGTGGTAAAGACGGGTGAATGTTTTAGTCATACAGAGCAGCAACCAAGTTCTTAAAAATCCCACCAATTACCTTTCATGCATTTCCTTTGCTTCCCTCTCCTTCCTCTTGATTTCCAGCTCTGCAAACAGCTTCATGGTCTGTTTGTACACTGCTTGCTTGAACTGGAGAGAAAGAAAAATAAAAAACACATGTATGATATGAAGTACAGTAGTTAGCTCTGTTTCCTCATAGCAAGAAGGTCCCAAGTACTAAACCAGGGCTGACACACGTTTGCATGTTAGGTTAGGTTAACTGGCAATTCTGAACTAACTGTGAATTCAGCTGTTCCCTTTAGCAATCACCACAGTGGATCATTTACCTCTATTCCTATTATCCTCTGTCACATAAAGCCTTTACTACTTCCACAAATCTTTTCTGTGCTCATCCCTCTTTCCTCTTGTCTGGCAACTCTATCTTCAATCCAGTATATTTACTACCCCTCCTCTGCACATGTCCAAACCAACTGAGCCTTGCCTCTCTAATTTTGTCTCCAAACTGCTCAACCCGAGCAGTCCCTCTGATCTACTTGTTTCTAATCCTGTCTATTCTGGTCCTCTGGACGTCTTTTTGTCAGTGCTTTTTCATACATCATAGGAGATCTCGCTACCATCTTGAAAGCCTTCCTTTTCATCCTTCTGTCACAAATCACCCCCTCTACTCTGCTCTTCACCATTCTGTTACTTTAGAGAGATGATCACAGGTATTTAAACTCATTCACCTTCACTGCCTTTTGGTAACACTGCTGGGCATTTATTCAAAGTACTTTAATTTCAATGGTGTCTGCCACATAAAAACTACACGCATCAGTCAAATCAGATTTAAAAAAATAAAGGTTTACAGAGTTTGCCCCAAAATATTGTTTTTTAAAAGCCTCTCCCCCCTATTAAGTTACACTTTGTGGAGGTACAGAAATTATTTTACTGCTACAATATAACCTGCACTATTAACATTGCATTAATAATATATCCTACAGCATTGATATTGCATTAAAGATGTTTATTAAAGCTATTGCCACCATATTAACCTTTTTATTACAGGTGCAGCTATAATTATTTTATACACATTGCATGTTTGTGCTCATTCAGAGTTGATGCTCAGTCTATTAAAGAAGGTTTTACACAACAGATATGTCTTCACAATCTATGTGTGATGCTGTGTGTGATGATGTGATGCTGATTACTCCTGAGGAAGGAGTGTGTGTGTGTTTTAATAAACTCATTGTTTGATTGCACTCTTCTGGGCCTCTGTTGGTTTGTTTCATTGCTCAACAGTTATTGAATTCGGGACAACTTACTTCAATGTCTTTCCTGGAGCAAAATTCTGCTATTGGTTTGCAGTGATAGCACGATCCCTCTTTTTTACATCTTGCTAGTCCAGTAATTTGTGATAAAGACAGAACTATTCTTCACATGCCTTCCCTTTAAAACATTGTGGTTCTGAAACTACAATAAAATTATAATAAAAGTCTCAGTACCTCAGTAGAACTTACCATTTCGGGATCATCTTCCTCTACATCCAGTGGTTTCCCTTCTTTCTTCAACTGTTTCCTTTTCTCTTTTACCTTTAAAATATAAAGAAACATCGCATTTAAAAAGTCCAGATAATGAAGCTGAGTAACATGGAAGGGGGGGGGGCATTAGATATTTTGTTTTCATGGTGGAAAATACTCACCATATGCTCCACATATTCCTTTCCTGCATGAATCACATCTAAGGCTCTCTTCTTCTGCTCTGGATCCAGTAAGAGTTTGTATGCCTTGTCCACAGCTGGACATAGTATAACATTAAGGCTCGATTAAAGAGTGGTTTTAATGTAAGATTAGCAGATAACTGTATCACAGAGGCTCTAACAAAGTCAAATTGTTGTTTTCATACTTTTTATTTTAATTTGTACAAAAACAACAATGAGACAGAAACTGGTTTTTAGGTTTTGTTTGTTTTTTTCCTCCAGAGTTTATTGAGTGTCCAAATAGCCAATAAAACCCATTTTAATTAACTTGGAGCTGTACAAAAATACAAGCCATAAGAGATGTACGTGAGAATTGTTACGTGAGAATTGTTACGTGAGAATTGTTACGTGAGAATTGTTACGTGAGAATTGTTACCTTCGAACGCTTTCTGTGCTCTGTCTGGATCGCCCTGATTTTTGTCTGGATGGACCAAAATGGACAACTGCCAAGTAAAAGAGATTTAAAATTAAAAACAAAAACAGCATTGCAAAGAACACGCCATGTCTGTAAAAATGAGGTCACTGAAAAGCCTCTCCTCCATAACACTTCCTTACCGCCCGAAACCTTTTCTTCAGTTCATCATCTGTTGCCTCTGGATCAATTTGCAGAACCTGAAAGAGATTTGAAATCGACAATTGTTAATAGTGTTGGATCTCATAGCATTGATACATCATAAGCAGTTAGAGCTTTGAATAATATAATAATAACTCTTGGGTTCTGTTATTAGGCTTTGGAAAAGTTTGTCCCTGACAGGTAACTTTGGTCAATCACAGATCCTTTCAGATTGGCTGAGTGAGTAGTATGAGGAGTAGGGATGGGTACCGGTGTCAGGTGCCATGATGGCACCGGTTCTGACATAAACGGTAGTAACCAGACCGAAAAGCAGCGCACATTTCGGTGCTTTATTTCGGTGCTTTTTTTTCCTGAGCTGTGATACACTTTAGATTCTAGCCAATCATTTTACGTTTCCGAGGATAGTAGGCGGGGCCAGGTACGTACGTTCTTTTAGAGCAGAGCTACAGATTAAAAATGCTCCAAGGCGAAGCGGTCAAAAGTCTGGCTGTACTTCACAGCAAAAGATGCAAACTCAGCAGCAACAAGTGCTTTAAGCTGATACTGTGATACTGTCAAAGGAGGTAACACCTCGAATCCGATGAAACACCTGGCGACGCATAGCGTTTTTTTTAAAAGCCCAGAAATGCGCCGTATTTGATAGCTTGCTGCGAGACCTCACACCGAGCACATCTACTGCGGGTGGGTTGCCTGTTATGCAACATCCCCCAAAAACGAAGAGGAGAGTCCTGGCCCCTAGCCCTGCCAGTGTAGCAGAAATGATGAGGATGATGATGCAGCAGCAGCCGTTCTTCTCTGCGTGAGTAGCTAATTTACGTTGAGTAGGCTAACCACGTTATTACATTAATGCATGTAAGGTGAACTAGCAAACATCATCATAGCTACATGCGGCTGTCTTCTTGTTTGATGGCAGATACTCCCTTCACCCTGGCCAAAAAGGCTAAAATGACCAAAGAAAAAGTGGAAAACAGTTAAACATGAGAGGTTTAGGACAAAGTTTGTGTTTTTTCCATTGTTTAAGCACTGCTTCCAGCCAAGAGTGATACCATATATGCCCCATAGCTGCAGAAAAGGCTAACATTGTTATCTTTTTACAAAAAACAGCTGAACATGAGAGGTTTTTGGACCAATTTTGTGTTCTCCATTCTTTAAGCACCGGTTTGAGCACCGTTTGAGCACCGGCACCGTTTCAAAAGTACCGATTTGGCACCGGTATCGGATAAAACCTAAACGATACCCATATGAGGAGTCAAAATTATTGCACAGAATGAAGGAAGACTGTCACTTAAAAAAACATGATTTGATTCCTAAGATCAGCACAACATTTAAAAGGGTACATTTTAAAATTGTTTCCTCTTCTTTGATTTAGGTCTAATAAGATACAGATATGAAAATAATAAGGACGCATCAAGTATAAATATCAATTACATAAGTTCCTAAAAGCTATATACATAATTGCAGTTCCTTTGTTAATTAGAAGTGAAGTGTGAATGAATTATTAAAAATGCTACATACATACATTGATAGGTAGCATATTTAACAATGATAATAATAATAATTAAAAACAAAACAAAAACGACACCATTAGTGCACTAGGTTACCTCAAAAGGGTTGAGATTGAAGTATGATGCGCCAGGTCTGAGCAGTCTGTCAATCTGCTGCTTGGAGGTTAACACAGAGTCTCGCTTCTCAATCTGCTTCACCTTTAAAAATGAATAGCAGCAAAACAAAACAGTGAAAAACGTCACAATGCAAAGGTCCTGGCAAACAAGGCTTCCGGAATACATTTTTATTTTCTTCTGAATTATGTCAGCCAGCTCCGAAGAATGAAATACGAAGAACGAGAAGGATGCTCTTAATCTTTTCAGGAAGCTATCCTCATTAAATAAATACAGGTCAACATATACACTGACCCAGCAGCAGCTTTATAAAAGGCCAGCCAACGCAGTAACTCCTATTAAACAAGCCATAGTTTAGGTAACATGGCTTGTAGTACTAGCTGCTGATAATAATGAATAAAATAAGCCCAAATAACGGTGTTTTTTTTCGTACTAACAGAAGACTGAAGCTGCTCACAAACATCTCGTTTAACGTTAGCTTCTCGTTAGCTGATGTCAGCAGGCCTCGTAGGTGATAAACGCGGTAATCGCTCAATAACCGGCTTCAGTCGGTGCAAAGACAGCAACCGATACTTTAAAGTGAATAATCTAACTTTAAATCTGCTTTACCTCAGTGTAAAAATTTTGAAATAATTCATCCGACACACTATGCACAGAAGACTCTCCCTCGGCGGTCGCCATCTTCGCTCGGGTTTACATGTGACGTCGTGACATCACGTGACTACAGATTAAAAATAAACCTACGTAACGTAAGCACACGTTTTTATAACAATTTTAAATATTGAAAAAATATGAAAGTGAATGAATGTGCTGGGTTAGAAAGGTTTAAAGTTTTTCAAATTAAAAACATTGCATTGGCATGTTTTGACATGACAGGAACTAGAAGACGTTACTTCCGCTTCGACGTTTTTTTAACCAACATTTAACATTTAGCGACGAAGGATTACAAACAGCGGTCACTCCTTCACGACGCTTTGCTAAAATCTTTAAGCTGGTGCAGGACTCTGTTGTAACACGTCTTCAGCCTTTTTCCCCAAACCAGCCCCCACTGTCGTTCACATCTGCGTCTGTGTATTCACTATCACACTTGACTGAACGTCTAAGAATATATACTTATAAGTGCCATGGTGCAGACATCCTGTGTGACTTATGCAATATTTATTTAAACGTTTAAGGCATGAAATTTCCTTTGCTTAGGTCAACTTTGTGCTTCCTGTATTTATTTGTATTGAGTGATGTGAGGCAGTGAGTTGAGTACAGTCAGCTTGATTGGCTGAGGTCTACAGTGAGCCACATATGCCCACTCTCCTATTGCCCATTTCCACTGGTTTGACTGGAAATGTGCTATGAGACAGTCAGCTATAGTTTACTGCACTCAGTGATTTCTAATGAGATCTCAGAAATGCTGTAGTGGTATAATATTGTGTTTATACAAAAGAAAAAAAAAATAAGCACACACAAAGCTGCAAATTTATTTGTGCAATAACATGTATCAAACAGTCCGATAGATAGATCGTTCCCTCTTCCAGCAGTAAATCTTTGAGCTGGATGAATGAGCAGTGGCAGCCTACTAGGCGGAGGCAAAGGCCTCTGATGGAGCTGTGGGTCACGTGTCCATGTTTTTCTTCGATTTCTGTCCAAAGACAAAAAAAAAAAGGACATGTTTTTATTTATTTAAAAATCAAGCGCTATAAAATCTTCACATCTCTGATGCATAACATTGCTCCAGCTGAGAAGGGGATCATTTATACGATTACTACATTGCAAAACTTTCTGACCTCTGACTTCTGTTGAGCCTAACGTTGCTGATGTGCCCCCCTGGGTTCTGGACCTCTGCACCTTCCTCATCTTGTGGTATGTGGTTTATCATCAGGGATAGCAGTCCCTAGAAAACATACACAAAAAGCTTGCTAAAAGAAATCCTGGTTGATCGATTTTTAAACATTAACCATCAAACCCTGCACATGACTGTAGAGAGTCATATGATGCTCATTTATAAAATCCACAAAATCCATAACTTTATATATTTTTATTCTGAAAACCTTATAAGACTTACTTGCTCTGGGAAGTTTAGAACTAGGACATCCAACATTGTTTTAAAACATGAACTAACCTAAAAATAAAATCATATTTAGTCTTTCTGAGTATTACTTGATAATGAACAATCTTACCAATCAGTCCTTTCCATTTCTGTGAACCCATTCACATGGATGGGGGCAGCTCCTTTACTGCCTGGTGACAAGAGGCAACATATAAAGACACAGTTCTGACATGAGAGGCTGTTATGGAAACTCCAGCATTTGCAGGCACTTTAATCAAAATGTGTGTGTGTCAGTAACTAGCTCTACATCCCCGGCTTACCTGTGAAACACAAATAATGTAGCCCTTCTACTGCCATCTTGTGGCGGTAAAGGGTAAAGACATCAGTTTAGAGGTGCAGCCTTTGTTTAAACACAGGCCAGTCTCACAGATGTTTAAGTTAGCAGCTCAAAATCGGATTGAATAAATATGAAAAGTAACTTCTCTAGTAAATATGGACCCCCTAATTAACGCCTATTCAGCTCTGAAAATAGCCAATAAGTGCAGCATCGGCAAAGGAAACAATGCACCACTGGTAGTGCTGGTGCAGAGCTGCTACCTCTAGTGGCACAGAAGGGGAAAAGTGTCCATTCCGCACCCACCGCCCAAATTAAAGAACGCGTGGAGACAACAGACGATTTTGGTGCAGTAAGCTGAGACAGGCAGCAGGTGTTTTGCATAGTTTTAGGTTTACAAATGCTTACCAAATTCCTTGGCTGGCTGCCCTTCTGGCTGTTTAATCAGTCTAAATTTGTGCACGACTCCCATTGACCTTTAGATGAAAAATTGGCATTATAATTGTGAATGAAGTACCCATTATTCCCATGTTCTCTAAACCCCAGAAATCTGCCGGTTTGAATTATTTTCAATGATTCTTCAATCAATTTTTGATTCTTCTTGATAGCCTGGAAAAGAGGAGAGAGGGAAAAAAAAAATCACCCCCCCCCAAAAAAAAACCCCAAGGAAAAAAACGTTGCTTCACAGCAGAGTATATTAGCAAAGAGATGATAAAAGCATAGTGTATAATTAGGGCTAGTGTTTCTCCAGTGATTACAATTAGCTAGAGAAGAGGAGACAGTACTCTGTGCAAGGCTAGCTCACCCTTGAGTACCGTTCAGGTGAGTTCCTCATTCTAGCGGTGCCGCTCTCAATGCTTCTCCACCTAGGCAGGTTGGAATAAGAGGACAGACACATGAAACAAAATACAATGACACCATGGTACCAAAACGCAATGGCTAAAAGAAACAAAACAAAACCAAAAAGTTTTCTAAACAGATCCTGACAGGTGATCGCTTGCTATAGCTGGAGGTGCGTTTTAGGAAATTTGGATGGTCAGATCCTTGGGGTCTTCAAAAGGAGAGAAAAAGACGATGAGATGATGTGCAGATTTTGGAAATTAGCTGCAGAAAATCCATTCCAAGTCAAATGTGTTGCTCTAAATGTTGTAAGGAGGTCAGTATCAGGACCACAGACGTGTGAATAATTTTTTTTTACTATTATCCAAAACTGTCCTTGTCTTGAAAGTTTGTGGATACAGAGCTTAAGTTTCATAAGATGTCAGCCCTAAAAAAGAGGGGAAAAAACAAAACACTGGAGCTGGGAGGTGCTGGAAATTTACACCTGTGAAAATCCTGTGTTAGCTACCCACTGCTCTCCAATTATCAAATGTTATGCCGGTCAATAAAAAGCTCAATAAGCATTTGCATTATTTTCACAAGAGTAAATTGCTTTCCATCTTCTCGTCATAAACGACAGCATTAAGTGACGGTAGGCTGGTTGTTCACCGTTTGACAGACAGGAACAATCTTGGGTAATTGCAAGGAGTCCAATTTACAGTGCGGTCCCTTTAATTGTTGCTGCAACATTCACAACATGAATTCAGTGTGCAGGATATTACTGCAGTCTGAAGAATAAGGAATACAAAAAATAAATCCTGCTTTTGTATCATCCAGACACCTTTCGAATTCTCGTCCCGTTGTCTGACTGCGCAATTTCAGTCGTTTGTGATTAACCTTTGAGAGAGAAAGAATTTGACTTGGAAAAGAAGATATTCATCCAAATGAGAGAATTGAGATTAAAAATCAAATCAAATACTGAATGACAACACGGAATTTGAGTATCTGACAATTGACTGATGCTCAGCTGAGTTTTATTGAAACGGAACAAACGTAAAAGTTATAAATACAAAGAACATCAGAGAACAAACTGCTATGGCTCTTAAGGTAAGCCAAACCAAATTCTACTGGGCAAGTTTAAAGAAAACATAGGAAGTTATGGTATCAGTTTAAAAAACAAAAAAAAACACAATTTGTCTATATCTAGAAACGCTAGGCATACACTTTAAACATTACAAAACTTTGATTTTTCTTCCTTCCTGTGGATTCTTTTCTCCACCGTTGCAAAAACAAAAAGAAAAAAAATGACGTAAGAAAGCTCTACCATATGCATTTATTTACAAGCAAGTCCCTAAAGCAACTATGAGAAACCACAAATAAAGGGAGTACAAGAAGGAGAAGGGAGGAAAGGGGCATGGACAGAAACTTCCTGCAAGGCAATATTCATTATTTAATGTTGTCTCAGACTTTTTGAGAAGGAAATGTCCACTTTTTTTCTTTTTGTGTGTGTAAATGTTCATTGTTGGCTTTAAAAAGAACCAGGAACAAAAAGTAACAATAAAAGCGTTTTGAGTGTTTTTCTTTTTTTTAAAGACACGTGTCCCAATGTAACCGTAGGAGTAGGAAATGATTCACCACAACGGTTACGTTCATTTCTTCAGCCAAAAGGCTTTCCAGCCAATCATCTTGAGCCAATTCTGGGGTCTGTCCATTTATTTTTATTTTTTCTGAGATATATACAGATTTTTTTTTTCCACGAGGGATGAAGAATAAAAAGTCAATCAAAAACATTGTGGCCAATCTCCTGTTTGTTTTTTTGTTTTTTTATTGTTGTTTTTCTTTTTTTTTTTTCCCCTTTCCTTTTTTTTTTGTTGCCAAATACCTTTTGGTGCATCTACTTCCACTGCTGCCCATAAGAATCCTGTGAAAACTCCATGGTGTCATTACTGTAACCATAGTTACCAGAATAGTCGGCCCCTTGCTGCAGGGGCTGCTGGGCGATGGGCTGGGACCCCCAGTTCTGTTGGTTGTTGGTCTGGCGGCGCTTGGAGTCAGGCTGGTTAAACACGTCTGCCTTCCTCTTTCCGCCGACGTTGCCGCCGCGATTGCCCCTGGCCCCGCGAGGACCGCGGCCCCTCTGAGGCTGGAAAGGGGCACCTCGCCCTCCTCGGCCACCCCTCGGACCACCGAGGGGTGGCCCTCTTTGGGCGTAGCCACCCCGGCCTCGTGTCGGTGGAGCTCCACGAGCCCTGGGAGGAGGTGGACCTCCCCTGCTGGGACGAGTACCACGGCCCCTCATGGTGTACACGTCTTCGTAGCCGTAGTAAGGGTCTTCATAGCCACCACGGTAGTCATGATAGTCGTAGCCATAGTAGTCATCGTAGTAGTCATCATAGCCATAGTAATCAGGTGGATAGGCATAGCCCCCTCGGCCACCACGGCCCCTGCCTCGGCCCGGCGGAGGCATGCGTGGAGGTGGATAGTAGTAGTAGTCATCATACCTGGAAAGAAGAAGATATCACTTCAAGCAGTTGATTCCTTAAATGAGAAGACATCAGCTGACCAGTCAGATGTCTCTGACTCACCCCGCATTTCTGGTAGTCTGCCGAGCTGCTTGGCGCTCTTTCCTCTTCTTATCTGGGGGCTTTGCCAAGACAATCTCAATTTCTTCTCCTCCCAGTTCCTTCCCATTCATCTCCTCCATTGCCTAATCAAACAAAACAATCAGTTTCTCATAAAAGAAACTCACGGAATCGTCACACAAGCAAAAAGGTTTGGCCAAAGCACGAGAAACTCACCTTTACGGCAGCATCCCTCTCTTCAAAATGGACAAAAGCGTAGTCTTTCAATTTCTTCACTCGTTCCAGCTTTCCAAACTGGGAAAAGGTCTTTTCAAGAAGCTCCTCAGTCACTGCTGTTGCCAGCTTCCTCACAAAGAGCACCTTTACCTGTAACAACAGAGGAAACAGTATGTTTGTCGCACTGGAATGCAGAGCATGCCTGATGTGTATTAAACAACGAGACACTAAAATCGCTAACCTTAGCCATGACCTCTGGGTCTGGTTCAGCTACAGGGTCAGCCCACTCCACAGTGACCGGGTTCCCCCACACTTTGACCTTGCCGCTCATCAGGCGACGGCGAGCCTGTGCCGCGGACTTGTGGTCCTCATACTCGAGGAAACAGAAACCACGGTTCTTTTTCTTGTCATCCGGCTGATGATACAATATCACCTCTTGGAGACCCTCTGTGAGGTAAACAATAACATCTGACTTTCACAACCATTGTTGTGTGTGTTTATCAATCATTTTTAAGCACTAATAATTTGTTTAAATGAGTCTCTAAGAAACAAAAACCTGCATGTTAGAAACAAACCTGTCACTTTGCCAAAGTCTTCCAATATACTTTCTCTTGTTTTGTTCTTTGGAATCGATCCGACAAACAGGCGATTGTTTGCAACAGATATACAAACTCCCAAGTACTTGCCAGGGCGGATTTCATGGTTATCACACTGTAAAAAAACAACAACAAAAAAACCCCAGACAAGTTAACAAATGAGTGAAATGAGCTGAAAATACTGTGAAGCACAAGTTATTTCACTTTCTAATAAGTAAACCTTTAAGTCTATTTCCCCTCAAGCTGTTAAAATATGGACTGATATTTCCCGCGACATTACTTACAAGCTTCACAGCCTTCTGTGCATCATCCTTATTGCAGTATGTGATGAAGGCATAACCTCTGTTCTGACCAGATAAAGGGTCCATCATTAACCTGAGGTCCCAGATGGGACCAGCAGACTCAAAGAGCGGCACCAGCTCATCTTCATACAAATCCCTGGGGATTTTTCCAACAAAAACCTGAGGAGAGGACAGAGGGAAAAGAAATGTGAGAGAGCGTAATGATTTGCAAAACATTACGCTTTTAGTCTTTATGAATGACACTTAGCTTATATTTTCTCAATCTTACTCAAATAATAAAACCCAGCCTTGGAAATCATGACAGACAATTTTTTAATCTGACAATCACTTCTCTACCTCAGTTCCACTGCCTGGATGAGTGCCTTTGAACACATCCTCAGGTGGAGGACCCCCATATTTTCTCTGGCCTGTAGTGACATCCAGGGTGTATCCTGTGCGCTCCAACAGGGCCTGAAACACACACACACAAAACAAACATTAACTGAACTGCAGCTGCAGAGGCGTGTTTATATGACATTCAATCTGACCCGCTACACAAAAGAGCTTAGCCAAATGACTTTGTTTACCTTTATTTTTGCCTCATCTGGGCCCTTGGTGGACTCTTGTACCTTACTTCCTTGTTTTTCTCTCTGCCTGTAGGTTTTCATAACTCCACAAAGGAAAGCACTTTTATTCTGCAATGAAAAACAAAATCAAATGAGATAATCAATTTGCAACAATTTGTGTCAAGTTAAAACTCCTGTCAAGGGCAAATAGACATGGGTCTATTCATTTTCTCCTATGTGGATACCTGTACGTGGGACAGGTCGCTCTCTTTGAACTGCTGCAGCACAGTAAGCGCTCCCTCCTCATTGAATTCCCGCAGTGCATCGATAGCCCTTTCATCCAGGTCAACGTATGCCACTAGGCCTACGGGTACAATGGACGTTCAGCATCAGGCTCAGCTACAGAAAAGCAGCTATACATTATTCTTTTAGTGGAAATAAACAAACAGCCACTCACCTGTCTGGAAGATATTATCTAGACTTTCAGCTACTTTCTGGGGCAGCCCAGCATCAAGAAGGGTCTGGTAGTTCTCTGTGTGTGTTGTGGTCACATCCATAGGCTCTTCCTCCTCCTTTGCCGGGGCAGAACTACCGTTTACCTCAGCAGCAGCCATTCTCCTTCAGCAGCAAAGCAAAGAAATACATTTTAATGGTTCTTTTTAAGAGTTTATTTTACTTAAAATCAGACCAATAAAAAGATCCACGATCCTAAACTACATTTCAATCTTTATGTATGTCATCAACTCAAGTGCAGTTAATCAAGTTGATTTACAAGCTTTATGTTTTCTATTTAATTACAACAACAAAAAAAATAGGACTCACTGGAACTGTAGTTCTTATAAATGTAATTTAATAACTATAATTGGCGTCGACACGTTATAATGTACTGCACAACAACAACCTGGTCACTTCAAGAAAACACGTACAGCCTCAGTCCCGCCCCCCTTCACATGCAGCTTGCAAGCCAGCGAAATGAATGCTTTTCTTTTTATGTATTTACGTCCATATGTTTTTGACCCCACAACACCCTCTTCTACAAGTAGACAACGCTGGATAGATTTTAAAGCATTTTTAGTCAAGAGGGATCCCCGAATACGTTATCTTGCCCTTGCGGAAAAAAAACAAAACAATGATGATGGTTAGCTTTCTAGCTGGCTAACGAGCTTACATACGAAGGCCTCGCCGTGCAGAAAGACACCTTTCGCAAATCAAGTACACGCGCGCCCCGTACACGGGCAAACACACAGTTAGCGAAACTCACCAGAGCGAATCAGGAAACTAACTCCGACGGGTGTTAAAACGTGAAACGACTAGCCTATCGGACATACAAATAGTGTCTAAATGCGCGGAATATGTTTGAGTCTAACCCACGAGACAAATTTCCAGACAGATACGGTCTCGTCGTCGGCTCGCCCGAACAACGCCACTGCTTCGCAACCATCGCGAGATGTGGACGAAAACTCGCCGAGTATGTTCGTTTTGACAGGCCAGGCCGGGCGTGCTCGTATCGGACAACCTGAAGCTTATAGTAAGTTTAAGACGTATGCTTACCGCTTATAAGGAATGAAGTGAGCTGAGCTTAACGCCAACCAAACCAGGCGATAACCGGGGCCAAGCTCAAAAGGGTTTTGCAACTCAAACTAAGCGGGTAGCGCTGGGATAAAAAACGAGCCCTCCATCAGCTATCCAACCACGGAGAATGAACTATAACTGGCACCGCTTTAATCCAATGGGAGCCACATTTCTACATACAGGATCAGCCTCCTTTTTCTAATAAACAAATCAAAGCTCAAAGTAAAAAAAAAAAAAGTTAGGCAATAAAGGAGAGGCAATTAATTCTGGATACATGTGAAAATTAATCATTTTATTTTATTGTTTTTGAAGTTATAGTGTTAGCATGACCTCAGCTTTACATAAGCTGGACAAAAATCAATGCCTAATAACCATCAACCTTTTGATACGTCTGGGCTCCTAAAGAGAAATAACAAGGTTCAGTCGTCATGTTTAAGCTTCCTGATTTTGCCCTTGTGGCGATCGATTTCCTTCTGTAGACGCTCAATCTCCTTTTTGTGGTGCTCAATCTCTTCCGTATGATGCTTCCTTAGTGCTTCCATCTGCTCCTTCTCCTTCTGCCTACAAGCAGAAAAAACAAACAAACAAAAAAAAAAGTTAATGGGTGAAAGTGTTGTGGGGAAAAAATAAAAATCCCAGGGAATATTTACCTGAAGTATCGCTCCTCTTCCGCTACTTCTCTCTTTCCAAATGCACCTCCGGCCTCTCTCACAGAGCCTCCTCCACCACCACCTTTCCCAGCTCCCTTGCCCAACTCACCAAGCTAGAAGAAAAAAACAAAACGATAGACATCAAAGTGCAAGTGCTATTATGTTAAGACCAACATTTCTGTAAATCAAGACAAGTGCATTTATTTTCCATCTGACCCACAAGTATACGCTCATCCATCACAAGTTAAAATCTTGACACATTGGAGATGGTGGCACTGACAAAATGACAGAAGGCTCAGCTGAAGATGTAAAGATCTTCACTGGGATGACCAGATTGGACAAGTTTAGAAATGAGTACATTTCGAGCACTTGGAGATAAAGTTAGGGAAGCAAAGCTGAGATGGTTTGTACATGTGTAAAGGAAGGATAGTGGATATATTGGATAAAGGCTGTTGAAGATGGAGCTGGCAGGCAGAGGGAAAAGAGGAAGATGTCAGAGGAGGCTCATGAATATAATAAAGAAGAAGATGCTTAGGGATGGGGTGATATGAGCTGGAGACAATCGATCTGCTGTGACAACCTCTAAAGGAGGCAGCTGGATGTTGTAGTAGAAGAAGAAAGTGTGCCGGGCAGCAGCTCATACCGAGTGTACAGAATGTGGAATAGACTACAGTGATCTTTTTGACCTTTGACCATTTTCATTGGAGTCTGAATAAGGTGTGCCAACCTTCAACTGAAATGACACAGTAAGGTTAGATTTTTCACTTCTTTCACGGACTCCTTTCAGCAACAATATATGTTTGAAACAATGAATAAAGCTTAATTTAATTAATTTTTCTTTCCAAGATAAGGGGCTTGCCACATTTCAGCAGTTTTGCACATAAATGCTGGTGATTTCAGGTATTTACACAACTAAAAAGGGGATAAAATATTTATTTTATCCTGTTCATAAGAACAGCGTTACAATTAATGTCACATACTTAGTCTATATAGCCATAAACCAACTGACATGTCGCAAAAAAGTGAGTCAGTAAAGTGTTTAGGGGTAAATAAAACTGCACATACATCATTTTGCGTGTTTTGCAGCCACGAGGGATCTTCTGTCGTCTCTATTTACAAACATCACTGTTTGCTTTTTCCACCAATTAAGTCGCATTTTTGACCACCTGGCTTCCTCGCGAGCCTTTTATCGATATGGCAGAAGTTAGCGAGCTAGCTGCTAACGTCCAAAACTGTCACCAAACCCACCAAAGTTTACCTGATCAGATGCCATTCTGATCTGAGAGGCGACGCATCTCCTCAGGTTTGCCCCCAGAAGAAGTCTCGCCATTGCCACTCAAATAACAGCTAAAACAACTGCACCAAAACAGAGAAAAGTTTAGTGCGACTAGTTGTCCTTTTAGCACAAAATGCGGAAATTTGAAGTAAACGCCTTGTATGGGCGTGGAGAATACAGTTTGTGGCACATGCGCGCTTGCTGCTGCCACCACCCGGCGAGGGGGAGAAGTGCAGCAGTTCCGTCCATATGGTTCCATCTTAAATTTCGTATTTCAGCTTGTTTCAGCACTTTCAGGTGATTTTTTTTAGCTCTTCAGTCAAGAAGTCATGTACATAAGATTTAAGAAACAAATCGCGTGCATACACATTAAATGTAATTACAAGTGGATCAGTCCAGTTTCTCAAATGCCTCACACCACAACATTTCTGATTTGTCTGGACGTAATCCCAGGTGATAGGAATTGCAGAAAAGTTTAAAATTTCAAATCCTTACTGACAATAATTTTCTAAAAATAAATGAATTTAAAAAAATAAAATAAAAACAGACATTTGAAATTCCAATATCTAGACATCTAGATGACCTTGAGCCCGATCCTTCATATTTTTAAGGATATATATCTTTTATTGCTCTCTGGATATGGACTTATGGAGTGTAGCTGACGTTAACCCCGAATGATGGATGCTTAAATTTCCTAAAATATCTGGATGTTTGCTATCTGACAGCAGATTTGGAGGTCCGTAGAAAACACCATCTTGCAGGTAGAGGACTGATATTCTATTTACAGCTGAGATGACCAAATCCCAACAAATTAATGTGGGACAAACACAGCGGTGCATGTTACTAGTGCTGAGCCTTTTTGGTAACTTGTAACATCCACTAATTGGCAAAATATTATGCAGGTTAACATACGTCTGAATAAAAATAAAAAGTTTTTCCTTTTACACTCACTGAGTAAGAGCCAGGCTTTAGAATAGTGTCCTGTGCAGCAAGTGAAAATGTAGGATGTGATCTGAAGATGTGGGACAGGAGTGCCAACACTGTGCAGTCCCACTTAAAGAGGGACAGCTGATTGCCCTATTTACAGCTTCTCATATACAAAGCACATAACACTCAACAATCCAAGTCAACTGGATTGTTTCACAGATATTAATGGGATTAATTATCATGGTATGGCAAAATCCAAATTAAGCTAGTATTTTTTGTATATCTATATTTTAAATTTTGTGATGGTGTCCTTTCTCATTTCCTTGATATTTATCTACATCAGCCAAAGATGATTTTGAAAACAGAACAAAGTCTTTTATTTCAGTTCAAGTTTTTTTCTGGCCAAGAAGAGAGGATGTGTGCTGGATGCCTCAGCACAACATAACTGCAAAAACAAGCAGATACGCAGAGATAAGCAGAACCTAATTAAAAGATGAGAGAAAAAAACATGATAAATTAGAATTTATATATTGAGGAACGGGATCTGCTAGGGATTTGACAAGGAACTAATGGGATCACAGTGGGGTTTTAGTGAGCATCTTGTCAGGTTTCATCCTCACATTTGAAAGGAGAAAGTTGCCAGTTTCCAAAAAGAATACAACTGAACATAAAATTGTTAAGCATACATGGCCAAGCCAGAAAACTCTTGGAAAAATTATTGGGTGACACTGGAGAGTTAGTGGAAATGAAAAGCATTTTTGGCAGAAAGATGAATTCTGCTTTCCAAGATAAGAACCTTACTCCAACTGTGAAACGTGGTGGTGTATATATACATAACTTGGACCTGTTTTGCTATTACTGACAAACCAGTGACGTCCAAATTATACCAGAAAATTCTAAAGGAAATATTCCAGGCCACAGTTTCAGGAGAAAGTGGGTCATGCAGCAAGACAAAGACAGTCTGCACATGAATTTGCCTACAAGAGAATGATCAGAGAAGAATGAACTCAATGTTCTGATTATTATCCAACGGATACACTAGGAGGCAGTGGGTACACATCTTAGCAGAAAATGCAAGTATATGTAACCCAAGCCAAGATTAATTGCTGTAATAAAAATATACTGGAGATATGCAGTTAATGCACAGAGGGTAGAGGAAAACTGTTTCATTGTACTTGGCAGAAAGATTAAAACAATTTGGGATGAGATTAGAGGGTAAAAAAGAGATTTGAAATGAAATTCAACAAGGCCTAAAGCTATGCATAATTGATTTGTATTCAGAAGGACACAATTATACTAAAAATGAACAATTTTTAATAAGTGTCCTTTTTTTTATAACAGTCAAAATGCTGGCAGCTATTCTGGAAAATAAAACAAAAACCCCATAGACTAAATTTGCATACTGAATAGAACAAATCATGTCAAACGTTTGATTAGAAAGAACATGTTGAAAACAAAAGGTTTTAAAGGGACCTTTAAAAAAATTGGGGGATCATGTTGGTTTGTTTTTGTTGTATTTTATGAATTCCTCGCTGAGTTAGCTTTTTTCGATGGCAAATATTTAGACACATTTACTGCTGCACAAAGCCAGGTAGTGTCAGATTTACTGATTTTTCTCTTCACAGATATATAATGGTGAATTATTTTGAAGTTTATTTTCTAAGAATTAATCATAAGCTTTGATATGAGAAGGCAGAACAGTGACTGCTGGGTACAGGAGGTGATGACTGTCTGAGATTACGGTCAAACAGAAGTCAAGCTGGCTTAATTTGATGTTTGGCATACTCTCATGTTTTATAGGAGAGCTTGTGAAAAGAAATACATTACCAGTTACACAGAAAACTGCACTTTGAACTTTGTTGGTGGATAAATTTCCCAGTTCTTGTAAAAGCTGACCTCACAGGAGGTCAGCTTTGAGGGGTGGCTGCGATTTAGCGGGCAGAGCAGGTCATCTACTAAATCAGAGGTTTGGCGGTTTGATCCTTGGCTGCTCCAGTTTGCATGTCGAAGTATCCTTGGGGCAAGATACTGAATCCCTGGCTGCTCCCGGTGCATTCATGGGAGTGTGAATGGGTGTGTGAATGGGTGAATGAGACATGTTGTATAAACTGCTTTAAGTGCTCAAGCTGAGCAGAAAAGTGCTTCATAAGAACCAGTCCATTTACTCTATGTTACCATCTTTTGGACAATTTTGAGAGTGCATTTATATGCAGGAGGGACAGTTCTTATGAAACTGAATAATGCAGCCTAAGCAAGTTTTCTAGTTACTCAACACAATTTGAATTTTCCATACAATGACATGGACTTTTTATGCTTGTAATTGTAGTTACACTGAACTGAGGCTGCAGTTGGTTTTTGCCCCTGAAAAGCTGAGGACTGTTTGTCACCGGAAATTCATTCCCCCTATTCAACCAAGAATTCCGATTCAGTTTCACTCAGTCTATTTACGCAAACATAATAAATTCTTTCCTGGACTCAAGTCTAACGCACATAAGTGGGAAAACATATCATAAATTGTGAAAGACTGAATTTACCGTCTTATGCAGTTATGTGTTTTGCAACAATATAAAATATAGACAGCGAGTCCTCATCTCTCAAGTGCTGGATGAGACACACTCGGCAGGACAAAGGGAAGCTTTGCACAGCAAGGATAGGTTGTAGGTGTTTAGTACAGATGAGTCATAATGGAGTCCCATTGATGAAGAGGCCCCGCTCACCACCTCACCCCACCCGACAATGCTCATCGCAGCACTGAGTAGTGTAAGCTCAGCATCCCTGACACTTTCATCATCTGAATCCAGCAGAGTTGAGGGTCAATGAGCAAGTGTTGGCGTGGTGCTTTTGCAATGACGTGTTGCTTCCTGTGAAACCGTTAAGTTCAGTGATGACCATGAGGACGTGGAAGTGCTTGAGAAAAGAGAAAAACATGCAGACCTGTTGAGACACTTTATTCTGTGAAACAGCCTTGGTCTGCAACTATGGAGGACGGGGCAAAGGGGACCATTTTGCTTTACCAGGTTAGATCCGACAATTAAGTGACATGCTTTTCAATATTAATACGCTTCAGAATTAGTAACATGATGTGCACGGCTGAGGTAGTAATGCCCTTCCAACGAATGGTGGCAGTATGCACTCATATAAACGGAGAGGATCTGCTGTCTGTTGCAATGAATATACAATAAGCCGCTGTTCATATATCTAGTTAGTTAATTAAATAGTTATTGATGCTTTACATTTTAGGGCACAACACCACAATGACATTTATTTACTCAAACAACAATGCACACACACACACACACACACACACACACACACACACACACACACACACACACACACACACACACTACCAACTAATTAAAACATGACTATATAAATATGGCAATGCTTTAAAGTCTCTCAGGGGAATGAGTTTCTCAAACTTTAAGCTGTGCTGCAGCTCCTCCCATTATTAAGGCTCATATATATACTGAACACACGACAGTCACGCAAACAATCTCATCTACTCTTGCAGTCCACCATGATAAGTGTTACTTTCATTCTATTCAAGTGAGGATAGAAACTGAGTGAATATTTCTGTGCAGCAGTGATCATTATTGCACACAAGACACAAAGAAGTGACTAATTCTGTTAGACATAACATGTAGCACATCCATAACCACATAATTTTCAATATAATAGACATAAATAACTTTAATATGCATAACAGATTAACGTAAAATTGCCCAAATTGTGTCTGATTTCATTTTATGTGCAAGAGAAAAATGTCAGCCGCTGTGCTGAATCAAATTGAACTTTAAGGGCTGCTTATGTGTGCGGATGTGCACATATGTCTATGTATGGGCTTCCGGTCCACAGGATGCAAAGCAGCCGGTTACCTGAATCCTTTCACTGCTGTTCACCTCCTCGGCTCAAGTGTTGCCATAGGAAATTGTATCCTGGCAACAGCACTAACCCGAGCAAAGACAAAGTAAGGTCATGCAGAAGACAAGATGTGGCACAATGTTCCTGCATGATCAGTCTCTTTTCATACCCTCTGCATCGATGGACATTTATTTCAATTTTGCCACGATATCCGTTTAGCATGTTTGCAGTTTTTTAATTTTGCATAACATTTCATGAGAATTCACATCACCTTTGCATTTAACAGCCTTTCTGGTGCAGGGCTTATTACAAAATCTCATGTTTGGATATCATATATGTCCTGTTTAGCAGTGCATCAATAATTTCACCAAACAGCACTTCAATTAGAAATTCATTCACACCTCTGGGGAAAAGTTTTGTTGAGATAATAGGGCTTCTTTGGCATGCTTCTGAACTACAAGACCCACGAGTACCCTACATTTCCCTTAAATGCCCACTGACCTTCGCAGATTTAATTAAAAAAAAAAACCCTTTAAAATGTAGATTCATTATCTGACATCATGTGAAACTTTGATTTTGTTAAAGTATTCTTGAGGTTATCTGAATTACCTGTAGTGTGCCTGTATCGATATTAGTGTATGCAGTTAGGCTTTGCTAAATGACTATTATATTGCTGCATAATCATAACTCTATTCCGAGGAACTGTAAGCTTTGATATTCTGTAAAAATAATCCCCGATAAATTCTGCACAAGAACTCAGACTTATTAGTTTCCTTCGAGTGCATTGAGCTTAGCTATTGCACAGGGGCTACTGATGCAGAAACCCCTTGTTTCTAATAGCCTTCATGAACTGCCTGGATGCAGACACTGTTGCCATGGTGACCACCAGGACTGATAAAGGGGTCGAGGTTCTTTGTGTGATGTACATTCAAGGTCTTTTGGCAAAGCAGAGTTGCAGACACTAACTACCAGAATTAGCATTGAATTAGCAGCACAAACTCTTTCTAACCGCTGTCGCACCATTAACAAACAATTGAGAGGTTTGTAGTCTCTATTTACACATTCAGTCTTGAATAAAAGGCAGAAACAGCATTAGATCTCTCTAAAACATACAACACTGCAACATTAAAAAGCTCTTCAAGGCATTACTTAGGGGTTGAAAAACTTGTTGAAGCATTCATTATTTCTAGGCTGGACTACTGTAATTTATTTGATCCAGAATGCAGTGAGAGTGCTGATAGGGACTAGAAAGGCATCCCATACTTCTCCAATATCAGCTTTTCCTCATTGACCCCTTTTAACTTCAGTGTTGAATTTAAACATTTATCTTAAATGATCAAACTCCATCTTATCTTAAAGACCATATCGCCCCAACAGAGCACTTCATCTAGGACTGCTGGCTTACTTGTGGTTCTTAAAAGGAAAAAAAACAAGCAGAGCCTTCAGCTTTCATCCCTTAGACCAGCTTTAAATGTTTCCTTTGTAATTAAGCGCATATTTAGAGCTTAATCAGGTGACCCAAAATCCTCCTATAGTTCACCTGCTGCTCAGACTACTGCAGGACGTCAATTCATACAGTACTGAACACAGTAAATTAAAATTATTCTTTTGATAACAGCCTTGATCCAAACTTGTTACTTATGGCAATCCATTCAATAGTCATATCATAATCTTCCTTAAATTTAAATATTCCTTGTATATATCTTATTTGTAAACATTTTCACAAGAAAAGAAATGGGGATATCCTGTTGTGACACACCAACATCACCAAGATTCCTTTTAATATCAGTCAGTACCTGTAGGTGCAATTAGCATGACTAAAATATATATCTTCTCTTCACAAAGGAGTACCAGTGCCTTTCCACAGTCTAGCTGAGTAGCCTGGTCAATATTCACTGTAATATTTAAGCTCTCTTTCCACCAGTCCCAAAGACATTCATTAGCCTCATTAGTTGGCCCTGGGGTTGGCGCACCATCTGAAAGTAGCCCACCATGAAGCCACTCTCAAGAGAATGGTGGCATTTAGCTATGACGCATGAGCCAGCTGTAATCCACCACACCTGGACTTTTGCCATTAAACAGTAAAGGAACCACATGGGAGGTAGGCATATTTTAATGCACAGTGATCCTTTATCAACCCTAATCAGAGTGGAAAGTGCAAGAAAGAGAGAAAGTATGTGTGTGAGAGAGAGAGATGCAGATGTGTGCATGTGTTTGTATGGGCAGGTTGAAGTGCTTATTTGAGGTCAGTGGGAGACCATAATAATATCAACCTCTACAGCACTTCTCCTCATGCTGGCTCTCTTTGCTGATTTCCTGAGTGGTATGGAATTGCTTCAAATATACATTCATATTCAAGAGAAATTCTGCTATCAGAAGCAGAAAAACCCAACAGTTTAAGCATCTCACAGTCAAGCTTTTGGATCAGTTACGCTCTGGATAACACGAGTGTCATTTGAGCTGAAGGACATGCTGTGCCACAGCTGAAAACAATGGATGTAGCTAATCTTCTGAGCAGAGTTTTTGTTCCCCACTAATGACTTAAAGCTGGCACAGATTTTGTAACAAACAGCATGACACAGTGCGTTTAAACTAACAGAATCATTGCTGAAATCTGATTTCTTCTATCTATCAGTTTATATTGTAAATACTGAGATACATAATACATATTTAGACAATGAATTATGGAAATATAAAGCCCATATTCTAAATTAAAGATACAGATTAACAAAGGAACTCAATATACAAACGTCCAACAAAACTGAACATTCAGTATTTTCTGCAGAAATGTAGAAAACAGATCCAACACGGTGTCTATTATAATAACAGTTTCTGCTCATATGACATGATTTTATTACTAGGCAGAGTTTGCTTAATTTTTGCCAGATCTCAAATTATAATTTGGAATACCACAATACATCTAACAATTTACTGTGGAGGATGCAGGTGTTTCCACACCTGCAGAAATTACATTACATTACATAACGTTACACAGACGTGAAGCTAATGTTCTTCTCAGGGTGAATGAGCAGGTGCAATTTGACTGTCTTGCTCTACAATATGTTGACAGGTTGAGGAAGCACTAATTGAAAGACACTGACTGGCTCCAGGGGTTTAATCCAACTGTTCAATGAGTCCAACTGTGAAGTGGTTTATGTAATTACTGTTTTATCTCAGATAAAATGTCACCTTTTAAGGTCATGCAAATGACAGTTATGCCAATAGTGGCATCAATAATAGGAGCAGGTATTAAAGCCTTTCTTTAGTTTTGGTGTTGCCATCGGTGTTTGTTATGCAGGGTATTGATTATCCACTTGTTATTGGTGTAATCTTACCCTGCCCGGAGTGTGCAAAATGATTTATTTAGAATTTTCTAATGGAAATTAAAAATGGTTTTAGCGATTTATCGAAACATACCTGGAAATAAAGTACAACCCCAATTCCAATGACGTTGGGATGTTGTGTAAATAAAAACAGGATACAATTATTTGCAAACCTTTTCAACCTATATTCAATTCAATACACTACAAAGACAAGATATTTAATGTTCAAATTGATAAACTTTATTGTTGTTTCGCAAATCTTCACTCATTTTGAATTTGAAGCCTGCAACATGTTCCAAAAAAGCTGGGACAGGGGAGGCAAAAGACTGGGAAATTTGAGGAATGTTAGAAAAACATTTGTTTTGAACATTCCACAGGTGAACACGTTAATTGGAAACAGGTGTTTGTCATGATTGGGTATTAAAGGGATATCTCCAAAAGGCTCAGTCAATCACAAGCAAGGATGGGCTGAGGTTCACCACTTTGTGAAAAACTGTGTGGGCAAATAGTCCAGCACTTTAAGAACAGCGTTTCTAAATGTACAATTGCAAGGAATCTAGGGATCTCTCATTGGGCACTGCGTTAAAAACCAACATCATTCTGTAAAGGATATTACCACGGCGGCCCAGGAATTCTTCAAAAAACCATTTTCAGTTAACATAGTTCGGCTCTACATCTATAATGCAAGTTAAAACTCTACCAAACAAAGCAAAAGCCATATATCAGCAATACCCAGAAACGCCACCAGCTTCTCTGGGCCCAAGCTCATGTGAGATGGACTGATGTAAAGTGGAAAAGTGTGCTGTGGTCTGAAAAGTCCACTTTTCAAATTGTTTTTGGAAATCATGGATGTTGTGTCCTGTGGGCCAACAAGGAAAAGGACCATCCAGATTGTTATCAGCGCAAGTTCAAAAGGCAGCATCTGTGATGGTACGGGGGTGTGTTAGTGCCCATGGCATGGGTAGCTTGCACATCTGTGAAGGCACCATTAATGCTGAAAGGTACGTACAGCAATGTCTTTTTTAGGGACGTCCCTGTTTATGTCAGCAGGACAATGCAAAACCACATTCTGCATGTGCTACAACAGCCTGGCTTCGTAGTAAAAGAGTGCAGGTACTAGAGTAGCCTGCCTCCAGTCCAGACCTGTCTCACATTGAAAATATGTGTCGCATTATGAAGTGCCAAATACGACAATGGAGACTCCGGACTGTTGAGCAACTGCAGTTGTACATCACGCAGGAATGGGAAAGAATTCCACCTCCACAGCTTCAGCAATTAGTGTCATCAGTTCTCACACACTTATTGAGTGTTGTTAAAAGTTATAACACAGTGGTAAACATGCCCCTGTCCCAGCTTTGTTGGAATGTGTTACAGGCATCAAATTCAAAATGAGTGAAGATTTACAAAACAACAAAGTTTATCAGTTTGAACAGTAGATATCTTGTCTTTGTAGTGTCTTCACTTGAATATAGGTTGAAAAGGATTTGCAAATCATTGTATTCTGTTTTGAGTTACGTTTTACACAACGTCCCAACGTCACTGGAATTGGGGTTGTATAATATTGCCTATAAAGGCAACAACAGAATTTGTACTATTCTAACAAGCTTGAAATAGCTGCTAATAGTTGGTGTAGCCAATTTTATTCTTCAATGCAGACTGAACTCTCTTAGGCAAGCTCTATTATAATTTATTTAAGTAATCTTCACGATTGTTCTCCAGGCTTCTTGAAGGATATTCAAATCTCTTTTTTGGATAATGGCTGCCTTTTATTTTGTTCTCTGTCAAAATGATCCCTCACTGAGATTTGGGCTCTGGCGAGGCAAATCTTTCAGTGATAGTTTTACATTGTGTGCTTTTCTATCCATGCTTGTACTGCACTGGCGGTGTATTTGAAATCATTGTTATACTGAAAAATGAAGAATGAAGTGAATTAGACACTTTACAGATGGCATTGCAGGGTTATCATGAGGGTAATTTTGTAAAGATGTTCAACTGTGTTTTGGCACTAGACACTATTTTACCTCTCTCCTCTGTACACAGTGACAACAACTTGAACCAAAGAAGATCCCCGCCCCCACTCCCCCAGATATGCTGAGTCTTCAGCTAATAGCTCTTTGGGTATCATCTTGTTGATGCCAAAATGTTATACCTGTGTTATCTTTTTTTGCACATTTAACTAAAAACATATAATTGTGGTGGGGCTCATTGCATGAGGATGCTTGCTAGTATAGCTGTCTATTAAGTCTATGTAAACAAACCTATTTTATGGCAGCAGAAAAAAACAAAAACAAACATAAGCATAATAATAATAATGGCTGAGCTCCATTAAGTAGCACAGTAAACGTTCACAGAGAACCAGCACACATAAAAGCAGCGGAGTGCAGCAATTGTTAATATACCTGCTGTAACTGGTGATGAGTCAAAATATCTGTTTGTGACTAACATATGTGCACGGATAATAATTTGAAACATTTTAAATTAACTTTCAAACTGAATTACAGGGAAAAGACAAGAAAAAGATAATCAAGCTCATAGATCTTTTACTTCCTCAAGCTTAATAAAGATATTAACTGGAAAAGACTGAAGGGTTTTAGTGTTAACTTTTCTGCTGCTTCACACTTTCTAATTATAATAATTTAATGTACTGCTGTCAGCTAATAAGAAGATGTTACTGACTGTTGAAAAGATGTTTACTTCTCTTGGGAGGCCTAAAGACCCTCTCTTCTTTCTCCATCTTGAGGATTAGCATCCTCTGTTTCTATAGTAACCTCCTCAATTAAGAGACAGCCAGGATCTCGCTGTTAGCCAGCAAGGTGCTAATTGATACTGGATTTCATGTCATTTGGGGGTTGAAATGAGAATTAGGGAAAGAATGAGTGTGTGTATGAGAAACCACTGACAGCTTTTGGATGTTATTAGCATTGGGAGAGACATTGCATCTGCATATAATTATTGTGACTTTGATTGGATTGGCTTCTTTTTTAAATGGCTGATTAGGAGAAACAGGCTGTGTCCTATACAGAGGGTATTAGGAAATGTGCAATCATCTAATCTTTATAGCTGCATTAAAATTGCTTGTGTGAGTGTATAACTTGTGTCCCTGGCAAGCCCTAACTCAGACAGCGACTGATTGAAATGGAGCAGCAGACCCTTTCCCCACTTTGTTCTCCTTGTTTTCCCAATCCATCGCTTTTCTTTCTATAGCTTTCTATAGTTCCTTTCTGGATATATATATATATATATATATATATATATATATATAAAAACACCAATAGGTCACAGTGCACAGCAGCTGCAAAACAGTCTTTATATCAGCAGTGTGAATCATCATTAGCACACTGCACATACGCTATGCAGATGACTTTTGGCGAGATAATAAATTAGCACAAAGTGTTCCACAAAGCAAAAATGATCCATAAGCAACGATGTAATGGTGCACATCATATGATTTGATAACACACATTAAAATGCAGCAAAAATTGCACCTACAGTAAAGTACCATTTGCTCATAATCCAGTCTGCTCTCCAGGTGACCTCACGAAATGAGCAGTGCTCTACAAATGGATGATATAAATCTCATTTTGCTTATGCCTTGCAGCAGAATTACAGCGCACTGGCTCAATTAAAGCAAAGGACTGATTACGGGCAGGAGAGAAATCAGAGCGGGAATACTGCAGACAAAAGTAGACAAAACTATATTTAAACTGCCGAGCACATTTCCTATTTTTAAAGGGGTCAGAATCATATTCTAGCGCCTGTCAAATTTGTTTGTTTTCTCATTACTCAACTTCAAAAATATTTTTTTCCTGGTAATAATTTGCCTTCCTGCAAAGCATGAAAATAGAACAGAGGAAAATTGCACTTCTATCATCTTAAGAGATTGCTGTTTTATGTTTCTGCAAATCACATCTCAAGTGAGAGAGAGAGTGAAATGTTTGCCAGAGGCTTTAATGTGGCAGGAGTTCAAAATTTACTTGTCTGTATTCCATCTTTCTTTGTAGTATTGCAGCATTTTTCCTTTCTTAGTTACAATTTCTCACTTTTGAACTTCTATTTTTAGCTTCCCTTGCGTTTCGTTCTGGGTTTTAGGAACTGCTACGTGACAGCAGGCACACGAGACTCTGTAGAAGTTGTTGCGAATGTGAATATTAAGAGGATAAAACTGTATTTTAACATCACACTGTTGTTACCCGTAAAAAAAATAACAAAAAAACTAAATTAAAGGCCACATTCTTTCACGTATTGTAATATAAGATATTTTTTTTATTAGAAATAAGTCACATTCATTTTGTGCTGTGAAAACTGTACATTTACAGGAGGTAAAACAGAACATTAAAAACATCGTGACGAGAAAGTACAATCGGGTTTTCGATACAAGTAACTCGAGGTATGAATTGGGCTTTGGGTGGGGCAGAAAATTTTGACGGGGCAGGGGAATTGACTGGTAGTACATACTGTTGAGTTACCAACACTGTTACAGAAGACATGAGGTTCAATTACCCACCGCTACACAGCTGAGAGTAATAACAAACATCCTGGAACACAGTTATGTGATATTCATAGGCTATCATTCATTCTATATAATGCTCATTTTTTCTCAGTACTATCATCTACCTGTCACAGAGAGCTCCAAATATGGAGCCTTGTGCTAACAGATCTCTAGTGAATAAATTCTTTGAATTACTAATACAGATTTGTTATACAGTATTCTCATAAAGCATCTATATGCTCAGTAAATATGAGGAAGATGGTATAAAAATTTTGAAACATTAGTAAAAAAAAAATCTCGGCCTAAATTATATTATCAGTCTTGCTTGAGCATCAAGCGCCCATCATATTGCACTATATCACACTGATGGCTGAAAACACAAATGTGTTGAAGTTTTGAGGACCTGACGCTGAACTTGGAAGTCATTTCAGAGCCAGGAGCCTCCTGTTCTGTCCAAAAGTCCTGCAAGGCTGAGAAACAAAAGGGCGATGATGAAAGGCCTTTCTGAACCCTTGAATCCACATGTTCAACATGGAAGAGCCTGCATCTTGTGCTAGCTGTGAGGGGAGGGTGGTGTCCCCAGCCACCTCCTCACATCTCTATCCAGCATTTTCCAGAGTGCACTGCTCTTCCCGCTTGAGAGTCTGTGTTCTTTCTGGTGCTGGTGTTTTGGTATCGAAGCAGAATACTGGAGGAAACCAGCAAATGGTAACTAACCACCACCTCCATCACCACTCAGCATTGTTTGTCCCGATGCAGTCGATATGGGCTCCGAACACATTAGGGGGCAATGAAACCCTCCTTTCCTCCTCTTTTTTTTTGAATAATGTCATAGGTCACAGTACAGCAATAAATCTTGTGCCTGACACTTCATGAGGAAGGAATAAAAATCAAAATATGCTATTAACTCAATAATGAGAGAAACAATGCTAATCATAACACCAGCAATAATAATTGGAATTATAATAGCCATGGTGATAACAAGAGTGAGAAACTCTATCAGCGTGATTAAGCTCTCCAATAGAGGAGTGTGTTTTGTTCTCAGCACAGAGTCATTTTCAGCTCTGGAGTTGCAGTTCCAGATGTAAAGCAGTACAAACAAACACACAAGCTGAATAAATAAAAGAAAAAGATTAATAAAAACAATAAAGTAACCCACTTCACAAAAGCAAAATGTATGCGCCCATCAGAGTATTGGAGCATGAAACTGGTCCCATATGCTCTCTTTGCCTTGTCCTGTTTTTTGGAAGGGTTTTTTTTGGCTGGAAGAAAACCAGCCAGGAGTTCCGGCTGTTACTCCCAAGAAGCAGGGAGAACGCGCCGTTTCAAAATGATTCACTTTTTCTCCAAAGTTGAGAAGGAAAAAGAAGCACAGACATGTCGACCACAGCTCTGAAACCCAGGCTGTGGCGCTCAAGAAACTCCCAGTGAAGTATTAATGGAACCACAGACAGTCCTGGTCCGTGGACTCCACTGATCACTCCACTACCCCTATGACCTTTACAGCACTCTAATAAGAGATGCTGATAAGTCCACTCTGAAGCTACATTAAACATCTCCTTCACCATCACTTCCACTCCACCATCCCTCCTTCTCTTCCTTCTTTCCTGCTCTGGCTGAGGGTTTGAAGACATTGATTCTGGGACCTACTTTCTCACTTCCTCTCTTTCTTGGCTTCCCCTACACTATCCATGCAGGATCCCATTCCCAAACCAAAAAAGGTGATCGAGGTGAAATTAGGCGGCTTCGCTAGCCCCCTTCCTCCCCCTCAGACCTCTGTCTGCAGGTCAATGATGTCCTGCCCCACCAGAGGGATGGTGGTGCTTGTCTTCTCCCACTCCACAGAGTGCAGCTCCAGAGGCGAGGCAGCTAAGGGCTCCAGGTCTTTGCGCACCCATGCAGGGGGTGATGCCGGTATTCCCCGGACTCCCTCCCATGGCCTCTCCAGAGGACCTTGCTGCTTGTCCTGTAGGAGGACAAAAGAGAGGTCACTTTAGTGTTGCTGTCACTCGTTAGCTCTGGGCAATTCCTGATCTAATTGAAATGAAATGGGCTTCATCAGAGGTGATTTTCTGATAATGAAAGTCATTTTTGTCATTTGGGGAAAATGACTCCTCTTTGAGGCATGTGGACTCTATGATAGTGTGTCTTGACTATAGGTTGTAAATTTTGAGAGTGTGAGGTTGTATATAAACACTCACGCTGTGGTTCGTTTTGTCACTTCCTCCTGAAGACACACTCCATCTCACAGACTGTAAGAAGGAAGGAAGAAAATACATCCTTATTCAAATGACCTCAAGGCACTTACAACCATAGCACAATACACTATGTTGTACATTGTTTTAATTCCACAAAGGTCATTTTCACACACGTAATTTTCTTTTATTTTTTTTTTGCATTTCCCTCTGCATTTCCCATTTATCTGTGTTTTTCAATTCCTGAAACATAATGTGCATGGAGATGAGCTACAACAATGACATCATGATTTCTTACCTTGCTGTCAGAAGCAGGAGACTCTCTGTCTTTCTCAGCATGGTGCAGCTTCCTATTAAGGTCCTGGAACATGTTCTGGTGGCGTTTCTTGGTGTGCATTATTTTCTAGAGTACATGTAAAAAAATGAAATTAGTATATTGTTGCATTGCATTTATTATACGAGTCATTTTCCTAATGTTTTCAGAGACAATATCCAAACGATATTTACCTCAAAGTCCAACTCAGCATAACGAGATTTCTGTCTCTGTGAGAAAACGAGCGAGAGGAAGAAGGTCAGTTCGGTTTTAGAAACTTATTAGAAAACTGCAAAAGGAGACTAAAGCAACTATTCCATCTTCTCTTACCTCCAAGGAGCTCATGGAAAGGGTGGAGATGGTCTCACTCTTGGACATCATTGAGTTCATGGACTCGAAGGTGTTCTCCAGGCTGCTGTGGGTGATGTGAGACTCACTGGACATGTTGTGGATGTTCTGGATGGGGGAGTCTCTCTCTGAATATGACACGCTGACTTGATCAGGGGGGATCGACTTCATTCCAAAGGCAGCCTGAGGCTCCGCAAAGGGCCCGCCGAGGTGCATGAGTCTGGCTTGCGGCAGCTGCTCCACGCTGATGTTGTACTTTGTTGTGTCATCTTTGGGCTTAGCCCTCAGGGTGGAGGTAGTGTTGGGCATGAGGACGTAACCGCTGCCATCAGAGACACCGCCCTCTGCCTGAGCGAGATCGGCGTCCAGCTGCTTGAAGAGCTCTCCCTCGCAGACATACACAGGTTTTCCGCAGGATGGGTCGACTACTCCCGCCAGGCGGCTTTTCTCTCTCTTCAGGGTAAGGGTGTGGCTGGAGTACTCAGGAACCGCCTGCATGTGACCTTTACTGGGGTTGGATGGCAGGGTGTGGTAGCTTGAGCCCATGGGAAGGGGCATCTGAGGAGGAGGCATCTTCTCTTCGGAGGAGCTCTTCATTCCTTTTAAGCAGAATTGCAAGAGCGAGAGTTAAAAATAATGGACGTCTAAGGAATTTGGTCCAATAAAAATGGTCTCTTTTTTTTGCAAGTGCAAGGCTCACTTATATTGAAATGCAAATGGAAAAATGGTTAAGGGTAAGAAAGGAAAAAGCTGATGTAAAAAGGGGCTCACCTTGTCTGCTTGAATCTCCATCCTTTTCACTATCAGACGGCTGATAAAAGAACAAAAACATTCTATCAGTGTTTAATGTATGCATATATTCATTTAAGGGTAAATTCAAGAGGCACTCAAGACATTAAAAAGGCAATAAGCCAAGAAATTTACCATATGCTGGGTGTGGCCATTGTGCAGGGAACTGCCAGAGTCTCCATTTCCATCATCCTTGCGGTCGACTACTCTGCACTTTACAGCCTCTTGAACCTAATGCATGGAAGGGGGGAAAATATTGAGAACATTGTCTATGTTCTATGTTAGGTAACCTGATCAAAAAACAACCAAATCAAACCAATTCCTTGTTATCTTTTTTACTTTGTCTTATTGATTTGTTTTCTTACCTCTCTGCGCAGAATGCAGTGCACCATGACAATGATGAACCCCTCCAGTGAGTCGAAGACGGCAAAGAGGATCTGAAAGAGGGCTGAGCGGCGGTCTGTGATGGCCAAGACGGCAGACATCCAGGTGAGGGCCAAGAGAGGCAGAACCACGCAGGAGCTCCACAGTGATGCCCTGCAGCGGGAGAGAACAGCAGATTAGTAACAACTTCAGTTGTTTGATTGTGCGGCGTGATATCAAAGCACATCATCAATGAACCTGTAATGGCACTGATAAGGACGATAAGCACAATACTCGAGTGTGTTGAGAAGATCAATAAGACCTACCCGGCTCTCTCCTTCAGTTTCACATCAGTGATGCCGTCCTTGGATACCAGCTTGTTGAAGACCAGAATACCAATGAACATATTCACCTGTGTGCAGGAAAAAAATACATGGATGAAACAGTGTGATCATGGGTGATGCATTTACAAACAGCTATGTATTGTGATGGATTGGGATGTCAAAGTCAGAATACAAACCAGAACGACAGCTGCAGCAGGGCCTACAAATGCGTAGAGGAGTCCACCCTCAAGAGAGAGCCAGCAGCTAGAAATGAAAAGGAAGAATGTTAATTCTTTAGCTAAGACAAGAGTTTTCTCTCCCCTCAAAAAAAATTCTAGAGTAAAGAGAAGTGACAAAAACAGAAGGCTTAGAGTAGACTTACTAGTTGACAGTGCCGTATCCCTTAGCTTTTGTAAAACCCACAGACACAGCCACCACCAGTGCAGGAAGGCCTGCAAGACAGAAAAGGGGGAGAAAAGTTAGATCATCAAAGATAAAAAGCTATGGAGAAAACAAATGATGCAACACAGATTTAAAAAAAAAAGAGAGAGCGACACGAGCGTGAAGACGCTTACCCCAGCCTAAGCACAAGAAGCGCTTGCGGATGATGCGGTTGCGCAGACGACCAGTGACAGCCATATAGGACTGCCAAGCTTCGGTCAGCACCCAGCAGAAAGAAGAGAGGAAGAAGAAATGCAGAAATGCAGCGATGAGAGTGCACACCACCTGTGGGAGCCCGGAAGGAAGGGAGAGATAGAAAGATGAGAAATCTGTGTCAATCCCCTAAGCAGTAAATTTGAAAAAGAGAGGGTAGGATTGCTTAGAAAAGTGCCTTACCTTGTTGCGAGCCTGAGTTTGTCCAACAAGAATGAGGGCATTGGAGCATATAATGGAAAGGCAGAAGTTGATAAGGATAACGGAGCGCTCTGAGCGGATGTACCTAGAGTTTGGGAAAGGTGGAAGGAAAAAAGAGTGAGTTTGGCAATGCGCGGGCAGAAGGAAGGGAAAAACACAGAACACGGCATAAAATATTAGAGGCTAGCATGGCTGATCGTTGCTCGGAGGGATACTTACTTCCACACGGAGACGTAGATGATGATGAGGAGCAGCAGGGTGAGAGAGGAGACCCCACAGCCAACGATGAGAGTCACGGACGGGAGCAGTGCCTTGTCCATGATCTACAGAGAGGAGACAAGACCACGCATGCCTCTTAGAGCTGATTATGAACACACATGCACATTTATGCAGAGAAGAAACCAGCAATAAAAGCCACACACACAGACATACACACTCAGGATACTAAGCTTCTGGGTATGCGCTATCTGGAATAGCAGACAGCTCCCCACAGGCAAACAGTTGAATGGCACAATCAGGCCACGGCTGAGGCAAGGTGACATGTCAGAAAGATGGAGCAGCAAGCTAGACAAATGGTCAGGGTCACTGCATTTCTCCACTGAGCATTTGAGTCAGCAAATGAGGTGAAAATAATACACAGATATCTCTCTCCATTAGGCAAGAACGGGGTTGCTCAAATCCCAGGGCAGTTCAGGTAGGGTTGCCGTAATCAGTCATTAGTCTGAGCTGCTACAGCGACAGTCTAATCACTGACAGACATCCTGCGCTCGTCTTTTCTCTCCCCTGTTAGCTGTGCCTCCGAATTTTGGTTCATAATTGTGCCAACCAGCAGCTCCTCATCCATCCCTGGAGGGGTGAACAGGTGGACCATTATCACCTGTGCATTAATCTGCCACCACCTGCCCTTCTGATCTCTGACAGCAGCTTGGTGCCTGCCGCTGCCAGCGGCGGTGACCATCCCATGTTTCAAACAGCCCTGTCACCGAACCTCTGGTGGGGGAAACAGAGGAGGGATTGTTTTTTGTCTTTCGTCCCTGCTGCTCAATCACCTAGAGGGCCAATAGGTCACCGCTGTGCACACAAATCTCATCTCCTTGAGACTTCAAAACACCCTTGCTGCTTGGCTAACGCACCTGCAAAGCCCCCACAAGATAATTGTGCAGTTTCGCACAATTTGTGTGCCCGGAATCTCTGTCTAACACCTACCCTCGTGGCTTTAATAAGGGTTTAAGTTAATCTAACACCTCTGATCAAGTTGTCATCACCACAGAGCGTGTGATTACTGGTAAAAAAAATCTCTCTTTGACAAATGCTGTGATTGTATTTTTAATAATGTGTTGACAGGGAAAAGACGGATAACAGCTGCAAAGGGAGAGTGAGAAAACTGTCCTGAAATGAAATAAATCTGCAGGTATCAAATTAGCCCTGATAGAGGAGAGGGAGATAGAGTCTGCTTTGGCCTTCATTTGATTTATGATGGTGATAAATTCTTGTATTGCAGGGCACATGAGAAGCACAGCTTCTAATACGTTTACCACTGTGTCCCCAAATTTAAATGGTACAATACGGAGCCTTGAGGGATTGTTCCTCTTCATCTCAGTATTTGCTCCACATAGGGTTTCCCCCCCCCCCCCTGATATCAAAGCACTACCATGAAGTCCAGCCTGTGGCAGCCAAAGACTAATTTAGTGTGGCAAATTTGTTTCAAAATCTATCCAGCTACATCAGAAGGGGCCCAAAACAGATGGCAGATAGAAGTGCATTGTATTTTTTCCCCAGACTTTACTAAATCAGGCAAAGAGAACAAAAGGGTTCATACAGTTTGTCCTGACCCCTTTCTTTCTCATTCTCTATATCTGGGTTGAATCTTTACCATGGGCCACTGACAAGAATTTAGAAAGCCAGCTTGACCTACATATGAGGCATGTCTTCTGCCTGCCCTTCACCAAATCGCATCAGCTACTTGTGAAGAAATCTAAATGTGGAACATCTTAGCTCATGCACATTTTTAAGGTGTTCCTTACTAGCACTAAGTAGTGGTCGAGGGAATCGGCTGCTCAAGCTGTGGGCTGTTCCCACAGGACCATGGTGTTTCAAACACCTGCCTCAGAACTCGTGAAACGATACCATCGAATGAGAGCTAACATACTGCAGTGTCTGGCTGTTTTTCCGCTCCTCTGTATTTCAGCCTTGTGCATTTCGCTTGTGTTGTTTATACAGTTTGCAGGAAGATGTTATTGAAAATGTCCACAGCGCACATCAAAGGATGGATTGGTGGGGGGGGGGTGCATTAGTGCATGACCAGACGTCTGTCTCTCATTGGTCGCCTCTCTGGCATTTCAGACTTGGTGTTGTGGCCATAGAAGAAGGAGGAGGAGGAGGGGAATGGATGTAATCGAGAATTCAGAGATATTGGCAGACGAAATGATTGGCGCAGCTGCATTTTCCGTGGTGCGTGAGAATGAGGGGAGGGCCGTGTGTGTGTGTGTGTGTGTGTGTGTGTGTGTGTGTGTG
>NW_024582451.1:1211858-1233079 GCF_018398535.1 Haplochromis burtoni
GTGTGTGTGTGTGTGTGTGTGTGTGTGTGTGTGTGTGTGTGTGTGTGTGTGCGTGTGTGTGTGCGTTTGTGTGTGTGTAGCCTGTAACAAATATTGGAGGGACTATTTAGACTGGCAACAACAAAGCAAATCAAATCTAGGATGTAAACAACAGGTTGGGGAGGAAAAAATGACAATCCTCAGTGGGGATTGAGCAGCAGAAAAACACTGCATACCAAATTCACTGGTTGTTTGTCTTACTCCTGCCTGCACACTTAAGGAAATAAGCAAAATTTGCGTATTTAAACTATACATTTCCTCAGACTAATGGACATCTGTTGATTGTTTATCAGATCGGAGATGGACAGACCATTTCCTCTGTCCTGAGGGGTATAGCAGAGAGGAGGAGGAGGAGGGGATGTGACTGTGTGTTCCCCCCTTCAGCATCTCAGTTATCAAAAATCACACAGGCCGAGTTTGCGCTGCAGAAGCCGTTACCAAGGCAACTGGAGAGGAAGATGCTCTAGAGGCAACACAGTCTAAAGGGGGAAAATTACACATTGTTTTTGCGCATGAAATAAAGCGATGCACAAGGGCACATTTTGGTAATCAGCGCATCGGGCATGCAAGCTGCACTAACTCCGTATAGTTTGGACAAACGTGCATTATTCATAACCATAATCGGACAATAAATGCAGTCCGAAGGGGAGAAAATCATTTTATGGTGTTGAATTAATCATTCGCAGGCGATCTTTCTTCTAATACAAGCAGCTAGGCATTAACGTATTTCATACTACAGATAAAACATATATCTTTTCTATTTTTTTAATATAATTTATGTAGCTGCAGCAAACTAATCATCATCAAATTAACAAGCACGAGCAAAATAAAAATGTGCACGCCCGAAACGCAACTCGCAAGGTTTTGAATTCAAAATCTAAACGCAATCCGCGCACATCAACATGTTGCTCGGTTATCCCCCGCTAAATATACATAACCCAGAAAAAGCTGCATTTCTCCGATCAGCGGCACCTGTACGGAGACAAAGGAGCGCTGGCAGGCAGCGCTACAGCAAAGCGCTCGAAAAACAAGCACTGTACGTTCACACTGCACCGCATTCACGCGCACACTGCACTAAACACTTAACATGTACATCGGAGGGAATAAAGAAGCTTATTTTATGATCAGATGGATAACTTACCGAGTCGAGGTTGACGTGCGATAAAATGGCGAAGGTGGAGAGGCTGTCACACACGCATTTGGTTCTGAATGAATGAACGGGCACCGCTCTGCAGCTCCGAGCAGACCAAGACCCAAGCAGAGAGGAACTGCACAGAGAAGGAGAGGGAAGGCAACAACGGGTTAGGAGAGGAGAGATCAGAGAAATCTCTCGTGTGAATGTCTCTTGATGGATTACTATTATGGTTTTTGTTATATAAGTGGTGGGAAAATATGTATATATAAAACATATCTATGCATTCAAATACCGTTTATGTGAATAAATAATTTTTTCTATAACATACTACGACTGAACTGTTTTATTTTAGAACTTATTTGCAGGTTATTTTCTTTTTGATGGGTCCATCTGTGACATAATTAGTGATAAAAGACCTTCATAAAAGTCTTAATCTCCAACAGTTCTTGCTACATACTATCTTTCTTCAGCAGACATGAGATAAAAGGCAAACAGATGTCCAACTTATGGAGGACAAGAAGACAAAGGACAAGATGTTCCCTCTTTAGAAATAGAAGGACAGGAATATGGAGGCGATGTGAATTGTGATCCTTTCTCAATTTTGAGGAAACCTACACCTCAGCACCACATGTCAGATGCCAGAGAGCACAGGGGACTTTAAGGCAATGTCCAGCACCCTCAGGCTCTGACTGGGTGGTAAACAGAGAAGGGTATTATAGCCAGCAGGTCCAGTCTGGTATAGATTGCCATGGCAGGACAGCTGCAGGGTAAAACTATTATGACTGTCTACATCTAAGTAGGCTGGGCTGCACTTTTTAATGTGCACTCTGTTTGAGCTGTGATAGGCTAAAGGTTGCATGTTGAATTGTGATGAAAGGCAGGTCTTAAAAAGCATGTGTGACCCCATTAATGTCACAGAAAAAGACCATGTCCTGCGATGAGAGCACTCTCAGACATATGCAGCTCTGTAAGCAAACAGCGACCCCCCCCAACTCCCGAGCTCCATCTTCTGCCATTTCCACCGTCTCTATCCTGCCATTAATCACATCCGCTGTCAAAAAAGAATCTAATTTGACTACAGGCACATGCCTTCTCTCTGAAAGTATACGAGTTAATTACATTTTCTCAGACTCTGGTTATTATGTGAGGTGCAGGTGTATTTTCTTATCAGTCTTTCTGAAGTATACAAGTCTATCTATATGCAAATTGTCCACCTGTGTATTGCTCAAGAGTGGCATAATGGGTCTGGAGGCTGACTGATCCAGGGCAAGTCATTCAAATGGATGTAAGCATCTTTAAAAAACTAAACTTCCAAATGCCACAGACATTAACCTCAGCGGTGGCGGATGAGCATAACTGAGAGGAAGGAGAGGGACAGTGTCCATCGTCTTTACGCTGACACTCTGCAGTTGACCTAAAGGTGCAGCAGTGAGCTCACTGTGATGCTAATAATGAGGTTAGAGGTTGTATTTCTCCCTCTTCGGGATGTGGTTAGTTTAAAGTGACGAAGGAGACTGTTAGATCAAAGTGAAGTGTCACTCAGTTGCAACCAGTGTGGCTCATTAGGGCTGTCATTTCTCGCATCTGTGTGCTTTGCAGTAAGTGTGTAAGACAGCTGATTGAGTCCTAAAGCTTCAGGCATGGGGCTCAAAAAAATGAACATGTTGTGGCATTCCTCTGTGTTGCTGTCAAAGTGATTGACATGAAAAATGGATGAGAAATTATTGCTCTCTCTGCGGTGAGAGTAAGATTAACAGTGGGTAGTGCCGGGGGAGTGGAGGGGGCTGAATAGCTATTGTGGGGACGTCAGCTCTACGTGAGGAGATAAACAGCAGCTAGCACCAGATCAGGTGACGAGACCATGCAGGACTTCATGTGAGTGATGGTTAGACGCACATATAAGAAGAAAAACAACTTTAGTCACCACTTACGTTTCGCTTTCGTCCCATGAGAGGCACGTCTCGTTTATGGTGCCCTGCAAGAAGAGGCAGATGGAGAAGAAAGTGTGAGGAATCGCTACAGAAAAGGGAAACGCGTGGGTTGGGACACCTTACTATAAATGTGTGAGATGCAACAGCTTGCTGCCAGCCACCTGCCCACATTTCTTACACTCTCTTGTAAAAGCATGCATGAAACTAAAAACAGCTCCTTATCAGCACAAGAGGCTAATCATTACGCATGATTTGTCATCATCATCATTCACCATCATCATCAGCAGCCGACCACTTGGCTGTGCTGTGATCTTCCATGAATTTCAACTGACACAAGTAAAGTAAAAGTCACAGTGTCACTGAAAATGTCAGTAAAATGTCAGGCCTTGTGCGCTGTAGTGAGCAAACAGCCAGAGGGGGGTGATATTTATTCGTGAGGCTCCATTAGTTTGGAGAACCATTAGGGACTCACATTATGAAGGTGGGGGAATTCGATCTCAACGGGGGATGACAGCAGAGTTGGGTTGGGCTTGACGATTACCGTCACCACCTTAGAATTGAGGAGGGTAGTGTTGCTGTGGAGAAAGAGGACATTTCAATGAGACATTACAGCAGAACGAACGCGGGTATGGTCTGATGTAAGGCTTAGCAGTAAAAATGACTCATAAATGCAAGAAAATACAGGAGGATAAAGTCAAAGGGGCGCCATCTAGTGGCTACAAAATGTATTTCATGGAAGGCCAGTTTCATACACATAAAAGCAGAGAGATTGTATTACCTATGGAAGGACAGAATGGATGCAAGGTTTCTGTAGAGGACCATGCCAGTCACAATCGCATCGCTGCCATCTAGAAAAACACAAGCAAAAAAATAAATCATGTTCACAAGGCTGCATGTTGGCTGATCTCCCCCATAAAATAAATTATGTAAAAATGATATCGATACACGTTTGTTAATTCTCACCTGACTGCTCAACGGACAGAGCATCACGGGACACTGTGACCTTCTCCTCAGAGGTCCTGACCCAGTCAGACGTGTCTCTCCAGCCCTTCAAAGTGAAGGTGAAGTTGGAACTTGTAGCCGGAGAGCGCTTGTGAATGCTCAGCACTGAGAGGAACAGAAATTTAGACATTATGGCTTTTTGTTAGTAAACAGCACTCAGAGGTCATCTATTTCAACTCTGTTTATTTTATACTGCAACAGCTGAAAAACTGTCTGAATGAACTGATGCAAACTGCGCCAAGGACACTGCAGTTTCGTGTGTAGTGCTAGCTGACCATAGTAGTCACTTCCCACTAAATTCTGTGAGAATGTCACCTTCACTGAGCCAAAACAGCCATGCAAATTGCAGAAAGTGATTCAGCGTGTGACGTTTGTATTACACGCTGTAGTGCTAATTGAAAGTTTGATAAGTTTGTGCAAAAGGCACCACACGCATGTTATGCTAAAAATACTGCCGCAGCATTTTGGAGGTGGCATAGCTGATGAAGATGACAGCCTGCTGCCGTTTGTATGTTCAGATACACAGCGGCGAGATTAAGATTGATGGACTCTCCGGGTGGAGAAAGGACAAATCACTCTGAGCAGACATGAGAGGGACAGAGAGAGGCTGGCAGAGGAAATTGGGGCTCACCTAAATTCTCAGTGGTTTCATAAATTTCCTGAAAGCCACTCATTTGCATCCCAATCATGCTCACAAAGTCTTCAACGAGGCGGAGGAATTCCTTAATAGTGGCACCCATCTGGTTAAGAAAAAGACAAAAGAGAGAAGGATAGGAGTCAATAACAGGTGAATTCAGTTGATTGAGTTTGATTGTATAAAAAGCGTGCAAATGGATTTAATTGTGTAGAAAGGCAAAGTCGCAGTTCCTTAATTACATGTTCATATCTAGTTTTCCTGTCCCTCTGACTGTTAGGGTTGTGATTATTCTTTCAGAGTGCTCTGCAGTGGACTGAAAAAAGAAGAAGAAAAAATGTTTCTTGCTGCTATGCAACCTCGGAACTTCCTTAAGGCCATAAATGGGCAGGCTGTTGATTCATACTGAGGTTTTTTCGTCCACTCTCTCCTGCTCAGTGGAAGGGAGGGCTGCCCGACTTGCGTGTTTCTGACGCACAACTGCAGCGATGTGGGCGCAAGGTGTGTGCTTGCATGAGATGTACAGCTTGTGTCTCCCTACAACAGCCATCAGTATGTAGGATGGCATGGAGGCTCACAGATTGCCGAGTGGGAGTAGTGATTTTCCCTGATTCAGTTTCTCTCTCTCCCTTGCTGTCACCTTGACGTGCTTTTCTCTGTGTCGCATTGGCCTTAGTAATCCACCCTCCTGTTTTTCAGTTTGTACACAAACACGTGTTTGCAAGATGCGGTGGGAGTTTTCTTCTTTTTGAACTTTTCTATCTAAAAAGTCTTGTCTCTCTTTGGGAACTCAATTAGTAGGAGTTGTTTCATCACTCGCTTTAGCAGGAACACTGACAGAGCATCATGAAAGTGGGAGGGGGGAATATGTTCTTCCCGGTCTGTTGTAAGAACAACTTAAGAACATATTTAAACAAATTGAGAAATTCTAGATGTTAGAGCCATAATTCTAATTATTTTCTTGTACATAATCCCATCTGGAGAATGTCATGAAAATAGACTCTTTTTCTCCAGCTTGCTCGCATCTACTGTGAATCACTTGTGTATGAACCCCCTTATCACCTACCAGCTGTGCTTCATCCCATTTGTCACGATGTTCCTCCTTCAGTAAGTTGCTGATGGTTTGGACGTAGTTCTGCAGATCATTAAATAGAGGCAGAGGTGTAAGAAGGTGCCAACACCGGTGCTTTTTGAATTCCTTGCTGACAAGTCTTAAGGCCTCACCTCTATATCGGAGTTGCTCAGTCTCAGCCTAGTTTCTTTGTAGAGTTCAGTGGTGTTCTTCAAGATCTCCATGATGGCCAAGATGTCGCCGCTGTAACTTGCCCCTTTATCAGAGGAGGTTCTCAGGCGTGAGATCACCTCAGCGACCCCATCCACGCTTCGCCCCATCTGTGCTTTGGCGTTGTAGTCCCTCGACTACAACAGAGAGTCAAGAGGTTAGTCTGAGCCTTTGCGCTCCCAAAAAACAGATGAGGCATTTAGGATTTTAATTAACTGGGGCATGTTTTTCAGGGCTTACCAGCATCTGAATGTTTTCATAGTTCTTGGAGACACACTTGATGTAAGTTGGGTTCTCCCAGGAGGCGAGGCCAATAGCATCAAGAGTGCAGCGGCGCAGAATCAGACCTGTTGTAAAGAGAAAGCACAATCTTGTTTTTGGCATAGTGGGGGGTTATAGTTTAAGCACCCAAGGGGCGGAAATAAAAACTACAAATCACATCAAACATCAGTGTTACTCTACCTGAGGCATTAGCAGGGCAGCCAGTGGCAGCCAGGTCTCCAGCGGGGGTTTGCTTCCACACGACATCTCCAGTGATTTGCTCGGGGCAGATCTCATGGGGTTCTGACAGGTAAATGAATCAAGTGAGATAAGATAGGAAATCTATTTTCTTTGTATTTGGGCTGCGCTGTACTGAGACTATGTTTATTTATTGTATCAAGACCACTAACCAGGGCATCTCTTGTCATTGCAGCGCTTATGCTCTCTAGAATCACCAGGGCAAGGCTCTCCTCCAAAGAAAGGCCCTTCACAGACCCTCTGCCTCTGCTGGTTGCCTCCACCACAAGTCTTGCTGCAGCTGCCCCATGAGCTCCATTCATGCCAGCGTCCATCAACTACACACAAAATATTTTACAGCATTAACTCTGTACTGTGATATGCCTGATTCATTTCTTTTTTTTCTTTAAGTGAATTAGATATATAGATATAAACATATATAAATATATATATGTGTATATATACATATATTTACCAGGGCACTCTTTCAGGAAGCAGTCGGCTGTCTCTTTGAAGCTGCCGTGGCACTCTGAACCCCCGTAAGATGGCCCGTTGCACTCCCTGGTTCTCTGCATGGTGCCATTGGAGCAGGTGGTAGAGCATGGAGTCCAGGCAGACCACTCATTCCAGAATCCGTCCACTAGAGGGAGGCAGAAGAGCACGTTCGCCGGAAAGTTATAACTTTGTGAAGACATGACAGGCCCTCAGGCCAGAGGCATCATAGCACAGTCACCAGTACATTAACATTTCACATGACCTACTTTTTTGAGTTTAAACGAAACAGAAAGTTGGAGCTCAGTAATCTGCCCTTCAAGCATGACTGCATGTACCTTTCACCCTCTAAGATCCACTCTCCTTAAATAGAACACACGCAATTACACTGACCACGGAAGCCATCTTTCTTGTAATGTATTTTTAAATAAATTACTCAGAAATGCAACTAAGATTGAAGATTGACTGACAACAGAAACCAATTTTCACATCCTATTTTTATATTTAAGAGCATAATAACCCTGAAAAAAAAAAGAAGAAAGAATCAAAATTGTTATTAAATGCTGTCCTGAAATGATAAAATAGATGTAATATTCCTCGTGGTCTTTAGAAAATTTGGTCAAAATAAAGAATTAAATTACAGCAAATAGGCAGCTAAGGATGACTTAATTTCCTAAACATTTCAGTTTCAAATTGAATTTATAATCCTCTCAGTAAATGACTTTGCCAACTCTCTGTTTCAAACACTAGCAGTGATTTAGCTGTAGACGACAGAGACATCTGCTGATAGTAAAATGCAACTGCAATAAGATTTTATTCTGATTTAAAAAATAGAAGGAAAAACACAGACTAAACCAGCTGTGAACAAAGTAGGGAAAAACTAACAAACTGCTGCTGTGACTTCAAAATGAGTTTAATCTTTTCAGTGCATGTGTAGGTGGCTGAATGACCGTGAGCATATTATGAGTCACTGGCAGTTGTTATAAAGCTACTGACTAATGCCCACCGATGATTTTATTCTGATGCGTCAGATGTAATATCAACCTGCCACTGCAGTCGCTGTTTGTGATGGTGGTGATGCCAATAAGTGGCTTAATTAGCTCTCGTCTATGAATCACTTCGCCAAGGGGGGTTAAATAGCATATCCAGGGTCAGTTGTCATAGATTTTTAAGGACGGTAGTAAAAGAACACGAGTCCAGTAGAACTCATTTGATGAGGATTACGTATGTCTTTTTTATACTTACACTTAAATAAGCACTTACAGTCTAAAGGTTCATGACTCACCTGGGCAAACAGCAATGTTGCAGAACTTGGTTTGCTTTGCGGGGCCACGGCAAGGCTCTCCGCCATTCTGGGGCTGCTTGCATGTGCGGGTACGATCACGATAGCCGCGGCCACAAGTGGATGAGCACAGGCTCCAGGGGGTCCACTCATCCCAAGCACCATCCACTGCACAAAGGTAACACAAGGGGGTATTTTGATGAAGGATATTATAGAACACAGGATGAAAATGTAAGCTTTAATGTCCTGGAACATTTTATAAACTCTCCACTAGGTGGGGCAGTCAGCTAGGTGGAAGATAGTGAAGTTTCCTTGATAATGACAGTCAGCCCTTTTTTTCAGGCTCTTAATCTCAGTTTGTGAGAGCTCAGAGATGTTTTTATAACTTGTCTGCATCTCGTTATCTCCTTTACTTTTGTGATTGATGTTGCATAAAGGAACCTAATTAAGAGATAATGGCTTCTACTTGTATTATACACTTCAAAGACGTCAGGTGTCTCTCCAATTTTCTACATCTCTCTCTGTTTTTTTTCTTTTCTCCTTCTGCAGCATTAAAGAGAATCAACCAGGGACTCACCAGGGCAGACAACTGTGTTATTACATGGCCGGTTCTCGCGCAGGGGTCCGGTGCACTGGGTGGTGAATGAGGAAGTAGCACAGACACGGCTTCGGCCCTGCCAGCCCTCCCCGCAGGTAACTGAGCATGCACTCCAGGGGGTCCACTCATCTGTAGTAGCATCTATGAACATGATATAATAGAGGGTCATCACAGCCCCTTAACACTCAGAAATGTTAGGATCATAATTAGATGCCCTGAGTAACACCTTTGGCTTGGATCACAGTGTGCAAAAGTGTTAACAAGTGCTTGCTATCTCACCTGTTTGAGTGGCAACAACTCCATGGTTAGAATCATCAGCATTGTCCCTTCTCAACCCAATTATGGCCCGCAGACCCTGGCTCTTGTTGCGCTCCTTGCCTGAAAGAGTTTGAAAATTACGCCATTACACTACTTAATCTGCATCATCTGCACCATCGTTCTCAGTTGCATGACTAAATTAGAGCTGGGCTTACCAATGCATGCCTGAGAGTTGCAAGCCCGCCCTTCCTCCACTGTTCCCTCGCACGCGGTATCATCAGGCTGGCAGGCTCGGCTGCGCACCTGGACTCCGCCACCGCATTCCTGACTGCATACGGACCAGCGGCCCCAACCAGACCAGCCCTCTGCAGGAAGAGATAAGAGGGAGAGAGATATTGAGCAAAAGTTGGAAACTTAAACTGTTGTAATGTAGCTGATTTTCAATCACATTTCCAATAAAAGAACAGGAAGTGAATAATATATGTTTTATGTAAAGACAATGAGCAAGGACGATTCTTTATAAGCAATACAAGTTCAATTTGAAATGATGAATGTTTGCTTTTAACCACATGGTGTGAACCACAGCAGAGCAGTGTGTGTGTGTTAGCCTGACTGGTGCGTTGCTATGACAACCTCAAGTGCGGCACTTCGATTTCTGGTGCCAGCTGGCTGTGAGTTCTTTGTGTTCTTCTCTGCCCCGGGCTAACAGACAAACATGCCCTCTATCTCCCCCTAAGACTAAGCCTCCTTGTCAAGCATCTAGATAAAATGAAGAGCTGACTGTGTGTGCAGTTCAGGAGGTCCTGCCACTTAGGTGTGAACATGCACTGGCGAATTTCTCTAACACCTTTGATTTACCCCTCATTACTCTGCGATGGTTAAGTACACAACCTCTGCCTATGGCCCCGCTCTGCAGACGAGGATCATTACCTTAGCTCCTCTTCAGACACACACGCTAACAGACGAGTTGTAGAAAGCATGCAGAGCTGTGGGGTCTTGTACAACATTATCTAACCACCCCAACAACAGTCTGACCTATTTGATTATTGCTAAGCAAATAATAAGCAAGCCAGAACATACTTGGGGAAAAAAGGGGGATTGAGCACAAATCAAAACACTCAAGTTACAAACTTACTGATAATCTCAGCATCACGTCCATTGTCTTTGGGAATGGGAAGGCATTTCTCAACATAGACACCGCCTCTGTAGCAGCTTCCTGGCTTCCTCTTTGGGACCTCCCAGCACTGGCAGGGGGTGTTCATGATGCCACAGGGGTAATCATGGGTGCTACTGGACAGGCACTTCTCCAGCCACTGGCACAGCATCTGGCAGGCAGGCATACTTGGGTTCCTCTTCCCCACGACCAGAAACTCAGCCTTGAACTCACTGACATCATTCTCACCGTTCACAATCTGCAGGCCGTTTCGTGGAGCAACCTTGCGCATCTGCAGGAACTGCTTGCTTGACTCCAGATAGGTGACAGTGGTTGTACCATCGCACAGCCTAACAACCTCATCGAAGCTCTCCATGCCCAGGTAGGTACGGGAGGTCTCAATGAAGGAGTCGAACTGGAAGGTCCGGATCTGGCGGGGCACGCAGGACTCGGTGGGCTTGGTGATTTTCATGTAGACGGTGTAACGGCGAGGATCAGGATTCTGCAGGGTCCAGGAGCATGGTGTGGAGTGCAGGGTGGTCGTGGAAGTGAAAACACCAAAGAAGCGGCTCTGTTCCAGGGTAGCACAGGTGGGAGAGGCAGGTCCAGAAGGAGTGCAGGAGGTCAAACCGAAGAAGAGCAGGACGAGGGCCACACAGGGGCCGGTAAGAGCTGACCACGCCATTGGGTCGGCTTAGATAGAGGATATTGTTGATATAGCTGTGATTTCTGGTTTAACCAGGTCGTTTCTTTGACTTCTTTGTTGCAAGTTACTGCACTCAGATCTCTTACTTATCTTCACAACCCCTCTCAAGAATTGTTGGATGCTTAAGTTTTAGCAATTCAGACAATGTGCCATGTCTGTATCAAAGAGGAAGCTGCAGAAAAACAGAGAAATGAAGAAGAGGAAAAAAATTGTCAGTATGCACTAACATCTAACTAATCAAAACAAAACACCACATATTAGTATGCATGAGAGGCGCTTTCTTCAAATACAATGCATTTCTTCCACTTCCATGATATGCATTTTAATTGGCCCTATTGTCAGACTAATATTTATGCATCAGGAATCTTCCTTTGATCTGTATCACAGCGTTTCGGGGTATGTTCAGTGATCTAAAATGCCCTGTTCTTTGGGACATAATTACTCAGGCAGTGCAATTACAGTCCTTCACAGCAAGCTGGTATCTCCAAGCTTTTGCTCTTTCCTCCCACACACTGAACTGTACTGCGAATCGTGTGCGTCAGTCTGACGTTCATACAAGCATTGCCACTGGCAACCACAGACGCCTATTAGTTCCATCATTTGTGCAATGTGCCCCTGCTATTGAATGGTAAACAAGTGAAATGGTTAGTCTGTGTGTGATTTCATATCCTGCTATGGCATTTCTAAAATTGCTTTTGCATTACATACCATTGCAGTGAGTGAAATGATCTATGCAGCTATGGTGACTAATGCTTGTCTTCTGTGCATAATTAGGGAAAAAGCATGCATTTTAGGCGAGGTGCATGCACATATCATACCTGTGAATCACTGAAACCCACTCTAGTGAACCATTTAATTCTGCTCTGCTGAAAAGCTATATGCATGCACATTAGACATCTGCTGCATTCTTTACTTTTCTTTATTTTGTCTTACTAATCCTGCAGGCATACTTTGTACAGAACTTGCTTTATCTTGTAGAGACTCCAACCTTTGCCACTATATGACTAATCCTGCCTGGAAAAGCAGTGCACAGTCACTACAAAGTCTGTGTAGTCGACTGGACTCACAGAAGAAATGGCCAAGATGCTCCCTGAGCTCAGACGGGAGGACAAAACACTGTTGCTCAGCAACACCTTTTAGGGTTATTCTTTTTCATGTTCAGCTATACTTGACTGATTGTTGTCAGTGCAGCCCACTGAAGCTATCATCCACTGCGACATTTAATACATAAGCTGTGATCAGGAATTGTAAGATATGTGTATGCAGGATACTAAACATGTTATTTCAGTAAAAGCCTGTATCGGCTACATGTTGCCATAGGGTTAATCATAAAGGTGGGGCAGCGACACAGCCACACAATTGATGCCTATAGTGGCAGTCACTTTGAGAGGCACCTGCACTTTTCAGGCAGAGAACTCATAATTACTTTCCTCACATCTCGTTTCACCTCTCTCCATCCATCCCTGCCTCTCGCTAACCCTCCCTCTCCTCTTTTTGAGCAGCGCAGCAAAGACCTCTGCTTTGTGTAGGTGGGTGTCTCCCACCCGCCTCCCAACAACCGGAAGCTCCATGAATGGGCATCGGATGAGACACAGAGTGAAAAGAAAGGTCCAGCTGTCTTTGAAAAAGTCTGTGTTGCTCTCTTTCAACACCCCCACCCTCCCTGCTCACCCTCCCCATCCACCCCACACCCAGTCTTTCTGCCCCTTTCGTCTTGCTTTTTCCATTTGCTGTCGTCAACAAAATTTTTGCATAGCGGGCAGCATAAAAAGCAGGCAGATTGTCGTTATGGAGACGGGGTTATTTTTTGCAGATCAGTGTGAAACACATAAAAAGTGCAAAATAACAATCCGCAGCATGCTGTCTGCTTTTGGTGGCATACACAGTTCCTCTATGGCACATACAGCAAGCTTTGCATTACTCGTGTCAGGTGCAAAGAAACAATTATACTTATTAATGCAAAAAGCAAAAAAGCATCCATTTGATGAAATGTTACATTTGCACAGGCTGTTAAGAAACACCTGCAGATGTTTAAGACATCTGCATGAGTCTTGGCCAGGTCTCTCTTGTAAAAGAGAGTTTTGATCTTAATGAGACTTTTACCTGAATAAATAAAGAACTATATTACTGTGTAAATCAGAAAGTTATGATAATTTCCATGGGTTGTAGTAAGCACTGAGTTCTGATTTGGTTAAGATGTGATGAAGAGGATAGTGTTGAAATTAGTCAGAATATTATCTCCCAGAAGAGATATTTAATATTAAAATCCATTAAGACAAACCAATTACTTTTAATCTGATGTAACACTTTGAAAGCAGATACGTTTAGTTATCTAGATTTGTATCAACTGAAATGTGAAACTTAAGCTTTTCTGTCTGAATGCTGTTTGAGATGGAATCTGTCTCCTTCTTCACTGGTAGATTTGTGTGTATGTATGTTTGAGTGCAGTAGAGGAAGGATAACAAACAGATAATCAGTATTTCTCGACCTCTGTCTTTTCTTTGCAAGCTGCTCTCTTTTGCTGAACTGAACTCAAGAAAAGCAATTTCTGAAGCCATTACTGATTGTGCTTCATCCACAAATTGCTCGCTTTTTTGTTTGCTGCACCCATTGCAAGTAGTTGCACACGTGTGCAGGAAACTAGATCACTGGAGATGGCTTTGCTACAGTAAAAATATCAAACAGCGAAACTCAACCGATTGCTCACATGGACTCTAGGCACCTGGAGGCACAGTTTGCAGAGTGCATGTGTGTTAAATAAACTCAGTCTGTAGGCTTTTTTCAGGGATGCAGACATTTCTTTTTGCTGTGCAAAGTCTCTGTCTTAGTTATCGTTGAAATCCTGCTACATGGAGTAGTCAGACGATGTAAGCTGTTGAGGGCATCACTTAAAAAGCATCTGCAATAGTTAAATGTTCTGCTTTATACAGTTCAAAAGATTCTAACATCTTTCACAGCCACACCCAAATCTTCCATGTAGTCTAAAAGATACAGCTATACCAGAAACTTCTGTCAAACAACCTGTTGCCAAAATCAGAGCGGCATGACATGGTACTATCGCTACCCTTCCAGGATTGTTGAGCTAGAACTTTCTAACAGTTCAGAGCAGCTGTGCGGATCAGCTGTAGGGGCTGTTAAAGGAACAAACATGGGTTACACACAAGAGCTGAATAACTACAAAGAACAACAACAGAACGATTCGGCAGAAACGCTTTGCACGAACAGAGCAGATCAGATCACTGACAGGCGAGAGTTTCAGCACCACAGACAGCGACTTACAAGTGACAACAAACTCCGCTGCCGGAGGACAACACTCATACACAATCACTTTGTAACTTTCAGTGTTCAGTGTCTTAACAGCATGTTAAGTTATGAAACACAGAAAAAACAAGCCCGCACTCACATAAGGCACGTTTAAGAGATGAAGCAACGAAAGAACGAAAAAAACACTTGTGCTCTTTTCTTACCTTGAAAACGTTTTCTTTGAAGTCTGGTCAGTGGCTCTCTAACCGATCGCCCAGGTATCTGGAATCTGGACACGGATAGCAGCTGCTGAGGATATCTCAAAGTCTGACCCGACTCAAAGTCTTGAGATCTGCGCTCTGGCCAAAACTTTCGCAGTGTTTGACGCCGCGAAAAGGATGCGCCAGGTCCAGCCCGACCCAGGAGGGTCGATCCCAAGTTTCAGTGCAGTCCAATCTCACAAGCAAAGAAATATAAAGCGACTCTAACCAAACTCCAAAGAGTTTACTACCAACTTTGTTTAGTTGCTATATCCAGAGAAACTGGTGTATAGCGGAGTGACAAATTGGTTGTATCGGAGCTCCAGCAGACAGTCCGCAGAACCAAACGCCGTGGTCTCGCTTGTCTTTTCGCTCTAAGCTCCAGGATAAATGTTGGTACTTCTACTCCCGGCTTCGGAGTCTTCTTGCTTGTGGTCTTTGCACTGCAAGTGGGTCCAGTCTGAGTGTAGCTTGTGGCCTGCTCTTGGTTGTATATATCCAACCCCGCCCCCCCTGCTTCAAGTTGGAGTTTGTGCGTGGATGGAGTACTGAAGTGAATGAGACAGCACCAAGACGGGGGGAGTGTGCGGGGGAGACGTGTTTGTGTGCGTGCGCGCGTGCGTGCCAAAGTGTGAGAGTGACTATGTCAGCGCACGGAGGAGGGAGGGAGCCTGAAGAGAGGGGAGGGATTTGTGCAGGGAGACAGAGACAAACGATTATGAACACCAAACTACGCAGATATCAACGCAGAGCCAAAGGTACCGGAAAGAGGATCAACGAAATAGGTGTGCAGCCACGGGGACGACATAAAGAGATGAATTGTCCTCACATAAACACGAACGCAACACAAGACTTTGTGTGCGCGAACGCTGGACATTGAAAGATACGTTTTTGAAAAACGTGGCTTTACAATAATAAATATTATATTAATTATATTATGACATTAAATATCATATAGCGAACATGATTATGTTTTTTAATGTCAGACACATTTGATTTGTGGCGGAAACTCATCGAGGGACGATCCCCTACTTTAGATAAGGGAAAAGTAAAAGTTGTTAAACGGTCATGTGGGGGTATTTTGCAAGCTCACACGTGCATCGAACATGATGTATGCAAACGGCGGTATCTCCTCGACCAATTAAAAGTCGAGGTGTGGTGCAGACGGTGTGGTAATGCAGGAGGAAATACGGGCGCGCACATTCTTTCCGTCTGTACTCGCACTACGCACACACACACACACACACACACTCACACACACACACACACAGGACTAGGCGCCCCCCCTCGCCTCCCTCCCTCTCTCTCTCACTCTCTCTCTCTCGCTCTCTCTGGGGATGTGGGTGGATCTGGGTAGTTCTCGAAGTGTGAAAGGGATAACCTAATGTGGGTGTCTGCCTGTTGGTGTAATGTTGGCTTGATTCCTCTCCTAGCAGAACTACATGACAGAAAAAAAGAGATCGGAATAAATAAATGACTGCCCAAACAGCATGATTCAGGAAGTGTAAAGCAGAGGAGCTACAACAACTGATCATCAGTCATTGTCCTTTTTTGTATTTTTTAAATTCTGTCCCGCAGTTTCATCGCGGTTAGTGGGAGGGAGGAGTCATGCTGAGTTGTGTTGTGATGGCATGGGAATCTTCTTTAAGTGCGGAGTCACCACAGACTTACAAAGTAGTACATTTAAAGGGGTGTGTGTGTGGCGCATATTCAAGTCAGGAAGGGACCAACTTGACCCCCTAGTTTTGTGGTTAAGGTGACCTTCAGAGCTGAATGTGTTTTTTTGTATGAGTAATCTGGAAATATGGTCTGTTTTGCACATTTTCAGAATGCAATTAAAAAGCCAGACATGGCACCTCTATCAAGATGCAACTACATACTGGATTTCGAATGAGACTAAAACTGACTAGAGTGATCATAAACAGTGTAAAAAAAAAGACCCCCCCCCCAAACAACACGTTTTTTTTTAATAACCTTTATAACTCTTCGCATAACTGGGACAAAGTTGGATTTTGTCACTGTTTGAATCACTTAAGCTTTATTTTTCCGTTTTTTTAATTTTTTGTGGAGAAAACTTTAAATTTTAATTAATCATTTGCGGATTATTCACCACTCACAAATACCTAACATTCTCTGTTTTCAGCTTTTATTATGAATAATTTTAATAACTGTTCCATGTAAGTAAACTAAATGTATGGATTTTAGAGCACCGGAAATAAAATAAAATTGAAGGCGTCTAACAACAATAAATAAAACCCGAGCTGACTTTAATTGGCTCGTAAACTACTTTTGCTCTTTGTGTAGTGTCACACATTTAATTGTAAGGGCTTTGAAACTCTACATTTGAAGGCAGCGTCTTTTCTTTTCACGGAAACTGTCTGAACTGTCTCTTTTGCGTGTGTAGGACGTCTTGCCAACTCCCTTCAGCGACTTACACTTAATGACATTTCACAGAGTTACGAGAACAGCTGTAGCAAAATTGTATTTGTTTTTTGGACTGAAGTCAGCACACAGGCTTGTGACGCTGGCGTTATGAGTAGGAACAACAGCGTTTGTATTTCTTTACACATGGGTGACACAAACTGTCACTGCAAAACAACATCCTGTGCATCATATTACGAGCCATGTTCGACATTTATAAAGCCACTTGTTACACAACACAAGTCGGGCTCCCTTTTACTGTACATTATCCATTATCATCATATCATACTGTCTACAGTAATGGCAGTTCTTTGAGTTCACTGTAACCCTGTCATTAACCTGCATTTACTTGATGTTAGTCATAAAGCTACATGTTGTCTGCTCTCCTGTTGCTGTGGATGCTGTATCCCATAGCAAGCATCCTCTATGCATACATTGTCCCATAACTTTTCACCCCTTCAGTAATACATTTATGTCACGTTTATTCAGATTGATTATACTTTCTTTTCTTCTGCTGTCTGAGCAGAGTGCTTTTGAGTGGAAATACCAAATATACGTCCAGCTGTGTGATCAAATGAGCCATTAGACGTCCCAGCATGTGAGAAGCTGGGGACAAGTTTGACCCATTGTTCAACAACTACCCTCCCTCATTAAGCTCGCCTACTGGGGATGGCAGACTTAAAGGGCCAGGAGAGTTTGTGAATTTTGATGATGAGTGGATGCTGGTTGTGACTAAAAAGGTAAACAGTGGTAGGAATTCTGATTGGAAGACTCCAGACAGTCTGGGCAAATAAATGTAGAGCATGTTTGTTCACTGTCTACTGCTTACCAGACCTTTCCTCACCTCCAGCTACTAAAGTAGAGCTGCTCAGAGGCCATAACAGCAACTGTGCAAATGAGTGCATGCCTGCAGCGAATGTGAGAGTAATTAACAAGCATGCACCATGGCTAATAAACAGCGATCTAGCTCAAAACAACTCAAAACCCAAACCGCTCCATTTAGTTATTTGAACCTGTGAATGCTTTCTGCTTTGCCGGTGCTCATTTGCGAGGGAGGCGTGGGCTGCTGCAGGCACAGTTATATAAACAAATGCCCATATATGCCATTGTAACAGAGAAAAAAAAAGTTTTGAGGAAACACCAGTGCACCTTTCTACCTTTCGCCTCCGCATTCTGTTCCACATGAGCCAGGACAGCCCTCTTACTACACAAGTATTTCGGAGGCGAGAGGACCGCATGGACCCAGAAAAAGCATCACGCCCAAACGGAGGCAAATCCCCACATGCAGGTGACTCACAGGATGTAGTTTTCTCAAGGAACCAGGTGATTTAAAAAAAAAATTGGTGGTTTGATTGTACTTTAAGACCTAAAACAGGTACATTTACAACTCTTTCAAAGATCACAGCAGTGTCAGAAAGGTATTTATTTCTACCCAATTTCAGCCATTTCAGCTTTGCACCTGTGTTGACTAAGCCCAGCTTTAGTTACACCAAAATGACTGAGGTCATTTCTCATACTCAGCTCCTGGTTTGCCTTCATGGACCAGCAGCTATGAAGGTGTCTGGACTCTAGATGGTGCTGTCTTTAGATGAAGCTGCAGCATGTTGTGCTGGCCTCCTGTTCATGTCGAAACCAGGAGAACACAGAGCTGGGCTTCTGCATTGGCAACGCTCAAATTATATAAACAAATACTAGAAAATTTGTAAATATGGAAATAAAGGAAAGATTTTGAAAACCGGTTACTACTTGAGATTCATGTACATTACATGCACTGCAAAAATTTGGATGAAACTGGAGAGACAGACATTAAAGAGGCTTTTTGTCCCTGTTACTCTTTGGCAGCTGAAGTCTCAGTGCTTACATTGATCGTTCAGTCTGAAATGTGCTCAGCTGCAGTCTGCTTGAAAGAAGAACATCTCATGCATCTTACAGGTACTTGCATAACAAGACAGCTGTGCCTGTGTGCAGAAGCTTTTTGCCACGTACAATTAGTGTATTTGCTGAGACTCTAACTAAATAAGATGCGGCACAAATGATCTGCTTCATGCTGCACACTTGCTGTAGCTTTAATACTACTGACAGCTTGAAAGAAAGGCAATGAACAACACAAAACAGGAGATACAAATGTTTTTATTTACTTTTCCTTTTTCACAGTGGAGAGCAAAAGTAGGACACAGACACAGTAGAGGGTGAAAAAAGGATACGGTGGATTGGTCCTCGTCCAAAACCAATTACCATGACCTGGGCTTGCAAATCACCCCTCACAAAGCAAACAGCACACCACTCTGTTAAAGAGGTCTACATCCTGTGGACACTACAACACAGATGAACTACTGCAGTTCATCTTTTCTCAACTCACCTGATTCACCTGGAAAAGTTGTGGAAAGAGTGCATTTACAGAACAGAACAAAACACAACAAAAAGCCCACAATGCTTAGTGCCTGAGAGTAAACAGTTCAGCAAATGCTGTAGTTCCTATTGTAAAAGAAAAAGAAAAGAAAACACAACTATAGCAGAAACAAATCCAAAACTATATGTACAGATGTAGCTGGTAATCTGCTATATGATACAGATAAATAACTCATGGAACACTTTCCTAACCAGGGTGTTTAATCTTAATCTGGAGGTTTCATAAATAAATATTTTCATATTTTCATCCGGTAAAATAAAGTGGATCCCATTAATCTGGCACATGTGTAAACTAACTTTTAAATTGATTTTGTGTATGTTTTGGCCTTTATTCTGATCAGAATGGTAGAGTAAAGAGAGAGCGCAAAGGGAAATAGCCCATGGCAGACCTGAACCGGGACCCCTGGAGAAGCCTTTTTAGCACATGTGCAGGCCGCCTGTTTGACCCGGTGAACCGTACTGGCACCCGGTGTGAATTCACTTCTAAAAGTCAGCCAGATATGCAGTTCTTAGTTTTTTCTTTTTGCGTATGTGTGGTTTTGGCCAAGTAGCTTGAAACAAAAGGCAAAAACAGAAATCCTGGTGGGTGTCTGCTGGCATGAGCAAGGCAGGCCTCCAACAGCTATGCTTGGCGTGGATTTGAAATTCTGCTAAAGTAGCTTTAATGATATTTCCGATGCTCTACTTGCTCTTAAAATCACTGGAAGATAGCTTTTATTTCAAATCTTGGTTAAAAGTTACACACACATACATGTATAAAACATAAAAATGAGCAGTTCTGCTGTAAAAAAACACGTCTTTACACTTGCAGTGTGGCATAATTTCCCTCTAAATGACCACCTACTTGCCTACTAGCCCATCATTGTTTATCTACTGCCACTTCATGTGTACTGATAGTTAAAGTAATGGTTTCAATTACTCGTTATTAGTGGGAGTACTGATAAGAGCTGCCCTGAAAGTGAATGAAAGCAAAAGGTGAGGAAAACTCACTTCTCAATTCAAGAATTTGGCTTACATCTACAAATAAAAGAGATCGTACTTGATATAATACGTGGGAATTTGCATTTAAACATGAAAATTGAAAAAAAAAAATTCACACGATGACCTACTTTCAGTGACAAAAGGAGACCCCTTTCCCTTTACAACTAAACCTGAGAAAAAGTGAGAAAAGAATATCTTCAAAGGTGTCTTTCATGCCACACTTTCACTCTTATCGCCATGTGCCAGTCAGACTTTTACTGCTCATCGTTTTTCTCGCCTTTTTCTTTTTGTCTTCATCCTTCAAACACTGATTGACAAGACAGCAACAACTGCCGCTATCAGTCAGTGGACACATCCGTACTTTTTCTACCACTTATCCAATTGAGGATTGCAGGGGGTGCTGGAGCCTATCTCAGCAATCACAGGGCAAGAGGCGGGGTGCACCCCTGACAGGTCCCCATAGTGAGTGGACACGTGTCAAAGCTAATCTTGTGTTTGGTGGCAGGATGTTAACCTCACATCCCTTTCTCTAAAGCGCATCTCAAACTCACTGAACCTCTATAAAACATAGCTATAAAAGGTCAAAAGCTGCTACACTCACACACAAACCATAACACACCTTTAGAGCAGGGAAAAAACTGTACGATGTACCAGGACATACTGTACCGCACGGACAATAAGTGGCAGCATGAAAACAAACACGAGCTGGCTGTTGTTGTTTGGGTGATCTACCTTATATAACATCATATTATTGTTATTTTGATTTGGTAAGCCCCCCCACTGGTAGCTCTGTAGTCGTAAGAGCATAATCTCATTAGATATTGCACTACACACACACACACACACACACACACACACACACACACACACACACACACACACACACACACACACACA
>NW_024582451.1:1233099-1301195 GCF_018398535.1 Haplochromis burtoni
GAGGATGATTGAAGTTCAGGAAAGATTATGTACTAGAAAACTAAATACGCACTGTTTATTTAACCAAGACAACAATCTCCCCCCAACTTTAACCAAATAAACTAATTAAAGTTTCCACACAATTTCAGTAACATATCCTGGATGGCAGCATGGTAGATAAATACTTTTTTAAGAGACAAGGTTGAGAAGAAGGAAGATTATGAAGGAACGTTTTAAAGGTCTCAAGGTACTTACAGTTCACACTCAACTACACTAAGATGGTCTCACTCCTCACAATCAATATCCCTCAGGGCTCATCAACTGGTCATTAACTCCCCCATTGTGTCCACTTCCCGTTTTTCACTGCAACGGCTGAGTGTACTGGGTGGCAGTAGAATCGTTTTAGACATCAATTTGGAGGCAGAGAATAAAAAATTGACTTGAGACAGAAAATTGATTCCCCTCCCTTAACATTTAGCGCATGCTGAATTGAACCCCCTAGATTTTTCTCAAGAACAGAAGCAAAATCACCCTGCCTGTCCACGTGTCAAACTGAGGTGGACAGGCAGGGCGTGCACCCAAGAGAACTGTGCGTTTGTGTTGGATCATACCAACAAAATGAATGATATGCATGGAACATAATGTTCATTTTGATCCAGTGGAAGCTTTCCCGTTGTTCATGACTTTCTCAGCGACAACAATTACAGTGAGCTAACAGCATGCACCGAACTGTTCTTTGTCATCGTCACGTCTGTGAAAGAGCAAGATTCATTATGCACTGATAGGGCAGGTGGTGTGAATTTAATAAACACCAGGGAGAGAGCGCGAAAGAGATGTAGGCATGCAGGAGAATGACTCACAGGAGTTTCGTTACACTGAGTGCCAGAGGAAGGCCTCTTCACAACAGGTCCCCTCAGAGGAAACAGATTTGGCCACAGGAAAGACATACATGGTGTTACCTGTGGATGAGTAGTGCGGTGAATCCCAAACAAGTAGAGAGAGGATGAAAAACCTGGATAATACAAAAGCCAGGCTGGCCTTGAGGGTCTGACTCATTTCTTGCTTAGCTGCTGAAAAGAGTGACATAAATGTAGAGGAATCAAAGCAACACTGACATAACATTTCTCATTTACCTTGTAAATCTGTAACTAACCACATCAGAAAAAGTCAAGAATGTACAGAAACTAAAGAAACTGTAAGTAGCTTTAAAGGGACGGTTTTAGGACAGATGCAACCTTGCTATCCTATGACGACTAATATGAGAAGCTCATGCCGATCCATTAAATATAAGACGACAGTCATCGGACAGTTTGCAGAGCTTTGCATGAAGAGACAGACTCATATGGCATATACTCATCAGCCACTATTAGGTACACGTGTCTTAATTCTTTGTGGCATAAACTCAACAGGTTCAGGTCACATGAGTGCAGTGAACTCCCTGAAACACGTTTGACATGATTTGAGCTTTGTGACTTGGTACGTGTTCCTTCTGGAAGCAGCCATCAGAAGATGAGAACACTGTGGTCATAACGGGATGGACACGGTCAACAACAATACTCATGCAGGCTGTGGTCTATAAATGATGCTCGATTGGTATTAAAGGGCTCAAAGTGTGCCAAGAAAATATTCCCCACACCTTTACACCACCAGCACCACCAGCCTGAACATCGACGTAAGACAGAAGGGACCCATGCTTTCATGTTGTTTACACCAAATTCTGACCCTCATTAGACCAGGCAACATTTTCACAATCTTCCACTTTTGGTGAGCCCGTGCAAATTACAGTCTCAGTGTCCTCTTTGTAAATGAAAGAAGTGTTACAGCATGTGGTCTTCTGCTGCTGTAGCCAATTTGATTTAAGCTTCATGTTGTGTGTTCAGAGATGCTTTTCTGCATACTGTAGTTGTCCACTGTTGCCATCCTGTGAGGCTGAATTTAATTAAAATGAATTCTATTTATAAAGCACCAAATCAGGACAATATAAAGCACCTTGAGGAGACTGTTGTTTCCTAATCCCATATAACTGAAATGAAATTAATTCAGCTGACTTGAAAAGTCTAATCATTTTCCTCTGACCTCTGGTATCAACAGAATATTTTTATCCAGAGAACTGCCGCTCACATTTTTAGATCATTCTCTGTAAACCCCAGAGATGGTCGTGTGGGAAAATCCCAGCAGATCAGCATTTTCTGAAATACTCAGACCAGCCTGTCTGGCATCAACAACCATGCCATGTTCAAAGTCACTAAAATCGCCTTTGAACTTCAGCAAATTTGAATTTCAGTCTACATGCCTAAGTGCATTGAGTTGCTGCCATGTAATTGGTTGACTAGACTTTCACAATAACAAGCATTGATTAAGTGACTGGTCAGTGTAATGTTTACATGATTTAAAATGAGTATGATCCTTTTACATGACACACATTTATGCCTCTGTGAAACATATTTTGAGAAGTTCAAGTTCTATCAGACAAACGAGAAAATGTGAGAATGTATTTTATCTTAAAATGTCAAATCTTTCCTTTGTAGATCATTTTCTCGAGTTAAAACGGTTCAAGAGTCTTATGCAAACCTGAAAAGAGAGTTTTACGTAACATGAACATCGCACTTCGCATTTGGCATTTCATAAGATTATTTCCATCTTATGAACTCTCTGCAGTTTACAGTTTGTTCTCAAGAAAGTAAAAATACTCAACGGAAGGCGCAATGGCAGCCTAAAAATATTACAGACATATCAACATTCAAATGTGGTAAGAATGCCATTAATGAGTTTTCCCACACAGCTCCATGTCTCTATGGGTGACTACCTGCAGATCAAACATTAAAACCGGCCCCCCGTGCTGCTTGGCTTTCATACAGTGAAAAAACACATATCACACCTTTATCACTGTCTTCAAAGTGCATCTCCTGTTTAAACAAATATAACTGGATTACAGTTGGAACACAATGTCATGGACTAATGAGTGCATAATCTGTCCCTGTCACAGCCGTGTAATTTTCCCGGTTCTTATATAGTTAACATTTGTTACTGCTAACATTTCGGTAAAATCCTGTCTCCTCACACAGAGACAGCAGAGAGATAAACAGCTCTGTCTTACAGGGGATTATACTCCTTCTCTCCCAATGAGGGGTCCACAGACTTGAATTATAGACTTGAATTACTCTAAGCTATGTAAAAAGTGTTGCGACAGTTTTAATTGTGCAACACTTACTGGCAGTATTTGTTTACTTTATACATTTACTTCATTTTTCTCCCTGCTCCCTATCACAGAGGCATAAATTTAGTCTATAACCTGAATGTTTCCATTAACCTTTCTGTCTGTAGCATGGCTATTAGCATGATAAAAGAAAAGGTTAGTCGTGGACCAGAGTGGGTATCTTGACTGCTTTGTTTGAAAGTCTCAGGAACTTCTAGATGAATTGGCATAAACTTTGGTCCAGATAATCTGAAGAGCAATAACTTTATTTTGTATATTTGCTAATTGCAACCTCTGGGGTGGAAAAATGAAGCAAAAATGCGAGTGGTGTTTGATTCTTGCTTGGCATGTGATTGTACAAAAAACACTTTTTGGAGTCAGCTTTTCAGTTTCTTCAGTAAATGCATTTTATTTCTAAGCACTCAATTGTAATATCAATGTGAACAACATATTCACAACGCCTCTAGGACGACATAAGGTTTGTATATTGCAGTCTGTGCATTTGAAAGATGTGCCATTGCATGTATAATGCAGTAAAAGTAAAAAAATAAATATCAAGAAATGTAAAATTTGCTTTTTAATTTCAAACCCTGTGTGCAGAACTTGCAGAATACATTTTTAATGCACATTTTTTAATGCATATTTCAATGCACGACACATGAAACATACAGGTGTGAGCAGGCTGCAGTGCTGTGGGTAGAGCATTGCGTGGATTTGGAGAGAGGAAACTGGCTTATATTGCAGAGTGCAGAGATTAATGTTTGCACAGTCACTGCTTTTCTTCTCTGGCCGTGTTACTTCCTCAGTGGGAATGTGCGGTTGTTATAATGTGAACACCATTACTTGTTTTAAACGTCTGCTGTTACACAGCTTTTGCAATGCTTTTATTTCTTTTGTCGCTTGCTGTCTCACTCTGCTTTCTCTCCCTCTCTGACTTGCACACATGCAAGGCTAGGGAGTGTGGGAGTCTGAGGGATGACTCATCTGTTGCACACCTCATCGTTGCCTGGCCATATTTGGGCTTCCCGGAAATCCATTTTTCTGGTGTAGCAGAGAGAAGCAGGCAATGCAGAGACAACATGATGAGCTCTTTTCTACTTTCTTTTTTCCTTCTGTACTGTTTTTCAAAGCATGGTCCTCTAATTCAAGTGCCCCAGTTTGTTCATCATCATGTGAACAAATGTGGGGCTAATTTTACATGTGCTCCTCACGGTTTTCATTATTTACATTTTTAGATTTCATGAACAATCAGTCATGGATATGTGTTTCTTCCCTCTCTCAGAGATATGAACACTCTCACACACCCGGCACACACACTCACACACCATATGAACCTAATACCACATAATACCCGTATTACTGTATTCATTAGGCCAGATTAACTTGACAAAACAACAGGTTTCCTACTTGTCAGTGTTTCCTTTTCTCACATTTCATAGATTTACACTTTGTCGGCCTGGTATTAATCTATGTTCAGCTCTTGCAGACAAAAGTGATGCACCATATTTCAGTGATTTTCACAGAAAAATGAAATGCAGCTTCTTTTGTGCTCATATATGTTGGTGTGCACACACAGTGGAGACAGCAAAGAAAGGAAGGTGGAAAATATGCAAGTCAATAGATTTCTTTCAGTAACAGGACACACACACACACACAAAAGATTTTTGGGACTTGACGCAGGGACAAAAAAGGATTTTAGCACTAAAGTCATATTGATCTGTTCAATTTTACTTTTCTGTCCATTTCTGTTGCATGTGCAGATGCTCGCACTCACAAAAACACAGTTGCATTCCCATCACTTCAGAGAACATGCCTTCGACTTACATTGAGAACTAACTAACTGAGAACTAACGCTCATAATAAATATGATTTTTTACTTAATGGGGGCTTGATTGTCACCAAAAGGGTGGCGGATCCTCATAAAGTGATTGCATAAATTGATTTTCTTTGCTGTCCCCAGAATATATGTGGCAGAGTGCCATATCAACACAGATACACAAAAATTGAGTTTTTATTCCATCTAAGACATTCTCTCCCAGCAGTCTTCCCTCTTCAAAAGTAAAAGCGCCGTTACACCTTTGGGCTATTACTATTTGTGCATATTTGCATTCATTGCGCCCACCATGGAGGACATTTGTGTCAGAATGACAGCTTGATCAGACACTTTCATCTGCATCATATCTCGGTAGGTTTGCCCTAGTTTCTGCAGGTCAGCAGCTCGCAGTGTTTTCAAAAACCCACAACATACATCCTGCAGAAAAAAGCTGCTGCTGTGACAACCTGCTGTGGAACAAACAGAAGCAGCTTCCGTGTGTGTGGCAGAGACACTGTTGGATATCGAAACAATGCGGAAAGAAAATGGAGGTAGAATCGGATGAAACATTTCATCATCAATGCCCTGCGAGGCAGTGTCTTTGGTAAGTTTTTTTTTAATTAAATGGGATTGTTAAATATCAAATAAGTCATGAATAACATTATTTAATTCAAGTCATGATGATGGTTACACTGCCTGGTGTTAAAATACTTGATCTGTGCCTGGTCTTTCATAATTCTTTGCCCACTTACGTGCAGCATAAAGACATGCTGGGGCAGCAAAGGCTCTAAATGCCTTCTTATTCTGGCATATGCCAGCACACTGGTGCCGACTCCATCTTCCCTACCACATTGCACATGAATAAGCAGAAGTAGGCAGTGACTTGCTTGGTTAAATTTTGGCTTCCTCTCAAATAGTTCGGGCAAGTTTCCAAGACAAAAATTATGTCTGTTAAGGATTAAAGTGTCCTGTTAAACCAGATTAACTCAGAAAAAAAGAAAAAGGTTTGACAGGCTTTGTGGGAGTCCTGGATTCAACCTCATCTTTAATTAACAAAACAGAATACCTGAAGAATTATTACAGTTTCTTCACAATTTAGAGGCTTAAGTTAAATCTCCAATGTGGCAAATTACTGCTGTCTTGGATTATTAGTGAAGCCCAAGGACACAAAGTAAGACAAGTACTTATTAAGGAGAAAAACCCACTCAATTTTGACTTTATGATACTAAATTTCAGTTTACAAGCCCATTATTACAATATATATAATATTACTAATGAAGTCTAGATCTAATGTTATTATGGAAAACACTTTTTTTTGTCTAACCTGGTCCCAGAACAAGACAGCGCGCATACAAGCTTTATCAACATGACATTAGCACAGACTGTTTATGTCACAGTTTCACACAAGATGCCCTTCCTGATTGGAATCGACCCAGCAACCTTTCACTTGCTGCCACTACACCATGAAGCACATGTTTTTTCAGTAAGAAGAAAAGGGGAAATTATTAGTATACTCACTAGGATGCTCACTAATATCACTAACAGGTGTCTTTGGAGCATGTCTGAAACAACATTAGTTATTTGGCCTGCTTTTCTAATTTTTGCAACTTAGTATTTGTATTCTCCCTCCATACAGGAAATCCTGCATACCTTGAGTAGTGTCTTGCTCACTACCTTCAGGAGAACAGGAATCAGGAAGCTGGCCTTGTGGAGTAAAGATGAGTTAAGAATTTACTGGAAGTAGTGACTTGTCTGAGTTTGTCTGGTTCATGTCTTGGATTTGATAGCTGGAAGATTTTCTTTCAGCTATCTCCTTTTCATGAAACCTGTGAACTCTTCCCTGCTGTGTCCTGCTATTAAATTTTTTGTTGGTGATGTGATGACTTTGCTGTGTATCTGGCAAACTAGACCAGAATATTTTCTGAGCGAATGAACACAGGAAACATCGCACCAAGCAATTATTTCATGTACTTAAAAAATATGTGGAACATGTTGGACAAACAGCATTTACATTTTAAAGAGTCTCTGTGGCAAAAGTGTGCAAACATTTGCTGAATTACAGTTTATTTGTCTGTCCGTCTGATAAATTGAAGTTCAGAACAGAGGGGTGTTGGAGCTTAAAAGCAGCTGCCTGTTGCTACTTAAATGTAGAAGATGAAAGCAGGGAGGGTGGAGGGAAAAACCATCACAAAAAGTTTAAAGAATAAATTCTTTCTAGAGCTGTGGGAATCCTCAGAGTTTGGTGATGATTTCCACTTTGTCACTATGAGCAACCGCAGTCACGACTTACATGTTTATACGATCCACTGATGATTAAAAAGTACTGATCAGTGCAGCTTTAAGCAGACGTATTGTATCCACGTGTTCCCGTGTTGCGACAGTATCCCCGTGATACTTTGGTTCATGCCAGTTTCTGTTATCTTGAAGCCCACTAACACCCACTTTCACTCATAATTTTCCTCACTGTGATTATATCACATTTAGTCATCTGATTATTTTACGTCTGTGAGGTAAAAATATAATCGGTCTGGCACGCTCTCCCTTGCTAAACCCACTCACAGATACTGGTGTGAAGTGGGTGAAGAAGAAACGATTGAAGAATAAGCCAGACTGTTTATTTCCCAGTTGTGTACCTATCTGGTCTTTCTCAGTGCCTCCACGGCAACTGCTGAGTTTTGCAGTCATTACTTGCATTGTTAAGCTGGCTTTATTGCCATCGTGACCTTTCTGTGTGTTTGCTGGCGTGATTTAATATTAGATGTTTTTACCAACTTCTTCTGTCTTATCTGTCTTAAAGACATTCAAAGCTCTTCATTGGACAGTGGCTTCCTTTGGTTCTGCTCTCTGTCAAGATGATATCACACTGTTTCAATAGCGTTGAGGTCCAATCCATGACTGGTTGTGTCCCATCATGTGTTTTCTATTCAGGTATGCTTTTACAGGGCTGGAAGTGTGTCTGGGGTCATTGTTATGCTAAAAATTAAGCAGCTGACAATCAGATGCTTTCCAGGTGGCTCTGATAAATATGCCAGTGCTTTTCTGAACTCATAATTTCATCATTTTGGATGAATCTCAAACTCCACTGTTGCATCTCTCTCCCGACCTCCAATGTATATATTGTTGACACTGGACTCAAACATTTTAAATTTAGATTCATTAATCAGTAAGACCTGTTGCTGCTGATTTTCAGTCCTCTGAGATCATTTTTGATGAGGCAGTAGATGGGTCAGCTGAAGGCCAGATTCTGTCCTCTTTCTTAAGGGCATGACTTTCAGATACTGCTAGTTTGATAGTTTTATAGCTGTAATATTTCTTTTTTTTTTGTCCCCCATTTGTCCAATTTCCTTGAAAATTTCTAAAGGAAACCCCGCACACCCACCTGATATATGTCAACTTTTCAAAAAATAGCTCTTTGTTAACTTGTCTGTTATGTGTAGACACAACACTAGTTAATGTTTTCAGTTAGGTTCATTTTTTATGCTTGAGATCAGCATTAAGTCTCTTAAAAAACAAATGAAGAAATATTCCTATGAACATGCTCAGTTACACGAACCGGACTGAAAACGAATGAAAAAGCAGCCAGTGTCCAAAGAAAAGCCTTTCAGACAGCCTGGAGAACTTTTGCTCAAGACCACAAGAAAGTCTCGACTCCATACTTTTGCACAGCACTGCATCCACACATATAAATTTACTGACATTTTTTCTAATTTGCTATTGTTAAGAGAATTACATAATTCCAACAATTGTTTAGGGCCGCACATAATTAGGCTCGTTGCCAGCAGATGTGGAGACTGCTGCCTGCCTTCACACACGGACTATGGCGCTTTATAATCTCTCGCCATGTGGCTCAAAATGAAACAGTGATTGCTCTTGTAATCCAAACCTGTGGTTCATTTTAATTATTTATTATGTTTTTTATTGTGTTTTTATTATTTGCATACTGTCAGTATGTACACGCACCGAGTGACCATTAATTTCATTGTATTTAGAAGAATGAAAAGAGATTGATAACTTTTAAATGATATACATGAAAATTGACAAATTTGCATTGTTTTAGGTTTATTTTATAAGATGTGGTCTTTATTAATGTTTTGTTGCTTTACCAGATTTAAGGGAATTTTGTCTGTGTGCTTGGAATTCACTCATATAGTTTGCGGTGGGACATTTTATTCAAGTATTTGAAATCTGAAGTGTCACAGGTGCAACACTCTCAGTGCTCCATCAGTGGTGGATGGACTGGTGCAACTGTTTAAATGCTGCTCAAAGAAGATGTAAAAGTAAGGCTAGACCTTTTTTTTTTTTAGCTGTTTACCCCTGAATGGCTAAACCAAAGTCAGCCAACACTGAATTTAACTTCATCACCTGGAGTCAACAATTCTCAGTATTCTCAGTTCATGTCCTGTAGTTGCATAAAATGGCCATTTCCAGAAGCAAAAAACAAACAGTACTCCTGATAACACAAAGCGGCAGCAATTCAGTCATTATATGTACTTATTTTTCAGATACAGGCATAGGATCCTTGAAACCGGTACTTAAGATAGCATGTTTTTAGTTTACAAAAATGATGCAAAACTAAAACAAAAACAACCTGTCAAGACATCAACACACATTTGTGTTTTCAAGAAAAGGATCAGAAAAATCAGAAGAAAACAAACACCAGGGGGGCGTGAGACTGAAAAACAAGGCTTATATCAGCCAGCAGTAGATGTAAAAATGTTGATGGACAGTGGGCTTATCTAACTTTTACAAAACATTCTTCTTTTTTTCCTCATTTATCTCTGAGAACCTTCACAGACTCATTTATCTCTGTTTATTCGTCTCTCTCACGATGATTTCTTTTTACTAAGAAATCCCCTCTTGCGGTGTAACACTGCTGTACAAGACAAACACCTCTCTTTCTGCAACATCACATGTTCAACTAAATGAAATGTGTATTTATAAGCTTTCTGAAGTCTTGGTGCAAACTCTTTTGTAAAAAAAAAAAAAAAAAAAACACGGCCACGTCACAATTTTATGGAAATATACTGTTCTGACATGCTTCTATCTGTGATGCACTTATTACCACACAGCTTTTCATCATTCAGCTATGTCAGGCTGCATGGAGACACAATGTGAATGAAATTTAGTCACATCCTAAATCTGTATGAGGAGGGGAGTAGGAGAAGATGCTTTAAATAGCAGACATGGTTGATAAACGCAGACATGGGCTTGCCGTTTTTAACCCAAAGCATGAGCAATGTAATCTAATAAAAGATCCTCAGTATTGATTGTTTAAATCCTTGATAGGATTAAGGAGTTAATGGGTGCAAGGGCACAGAGTTTCAACTGCATACACGGAAAGGTGTTGGAAAGCATCCAGTTTGCACTATTAAATCATACAGTCAACACTGCGTTACATATTGTTCTATGTGCAGAAGAATAAAGTTTCAAGCAATGAAGACAGTGTATCAGTGTATGCACAGTACAATCAGCCTGCTCTAAACACTCCGTTCTAGGCAGTATTTTCTAGTCTTGGAGAACACATAAGCCCCGCCCACCTACTGTTCAAACCTGTTTGCAAGTGGTAGCCAATCAGAAGAAAACTGGGTGAAAGTGGGTCTCAATGGAGCTACAACTGCTTGTTGTTGTAAGATAAACAACTCAAGTCAAGACAGCTTATTCATATAGGACAGTTAACCACAACAGCAGCAATATAAAAGCACCAATACAAATACTTTAAGAACAATAACAACAAATAAATAAATAATAAAAGTTAAAGTAGCAAATAACATTGAGAAAGGAGAGTAAAACTAGTAAAAGAGATGTTCTGGGGAAAGTGACATAAGGCTGTTGGGACTGGGTTTAGGTGGGATTTGACCGAATCTGAAAAAGGAGACAATTCCAGAGTTTTGGAGCTGCAATGAAGAATGCCTGCTGTATCCGCCAATCAGGAATTTGGAATTGCCAGGAGATGCAGATCAGTGGATCTAATGGTACGGTATATAGGAGCACGTCCATACGACACTTATACGTAAGATGCAATATTCTGAAACTGATCTGGTACTTCACAGAAAACTCGTGCAGCAACTCAGGAATGGGCAAAATATGATCATGTTGCAAACTCGATATTAATGTGTTGCTCAGTCCAACATGTAATGAACTGTAGTAATTCAGCCTAGATGTAATAAAAGCATGCATGACTTTCTCTACTGTAGGTTGTTGGTCTGACTTCAGTTAAAAGTCTGCTGTAAATGAAATGAAAATATGCTTCACTTGCTGTTTTACTGTAATAGAGTGCAAACTCACACTGTCATCTAAGGCCCAGTCAAACATGCTGGTCAGTGATGTCCTTGCAACCCAAAATTCTGGTGGTCTGCTTTGGGGAACATACTTTTTTCCCTAGCAACTAGTGGTTGCCAGGGTGTTACTGATCAGTCTGGAGGCCCAGGGCTTTACTGTCATGTATTTGAAAAAACAGGAATTCTTCCACAATGTAAAAATAAAACTTTGAACACCTTCATAATCAGTCCGGCCTCTGTGAAGCTTGTGCTCAGGTTTGAATGCTTTCTTTTTTATTATTGTAGGGTCTTTACCTTAAAATATAAAGCACCTCGAGGCAACTGTTTTTGTGATTGGGCGCTATATAAATAGAAATTGAATAAATGAGGCAGGATCAGGGAGGTTTTCATTTAATTCGACAGTAATTTCCGTGACAGTAGGTGCTGGTGGCTATTATACTCAAAAGTGTTACCAAAATATCTTTTCCACCCTCATTTACATACAAACTGGGACTAAATCCTTTTAATATAATGTCAGCAAATGTGCGTCCTACCTGAATGGCTCTCCTGGTCTTTCCTGAGTCATTAGGTTGCTCCTGTGCTCATAGACTCATGCAGGGGAATGGGAATTGTTTTGGCCATTAAAGACTTTTTATTGAGGCAGGAGCAGTAAATGTATGACAGCATCTTTAAACGAGGCAAGAAGGGGGGTTTACTTCTGTGGCCAGATGCAGATCACTGTGACTTTCTGTGTTAAAATGTGTCATCGGGTTTTGCCAACGTGCGTCAGAGACTCCATCACATCCCATAAAGTGCAGATTTCTTTGCTTATAATTGAAGGGGGGGGGGAAAGACAAGTGCTCTTGTTGGTGCTTAATTTCAGGGTTTCTGCAATCACTTGTATAGTAATTTGCAATTAGAGAAAATCTTAGATCTATAAAATATTTTAGAGTCTCGAGGGTTTTGAAGAATCCTTTTGTCACTGCTATATGACGGTTTTAATTTGATTAATAGAAACTGAAGCTTTTCTATTGTTAAGAGATTATATCAAAGATCAACTCCAGTCTGACTTAATTAAGAGTTCTCGAAAGCCCAACTGCAGCTGAAGTCATGTTGCCCTGTCCTTGTTTACATATTTTGCAGAAAAATGCTAAAACAAGCCCCCCACAAACTTTACATGAAATTTCATGTATCATACATGTATACATACACAATATACAACATACAGCATGTGCCCTGTGTTACAGCAGCACATGCTGTTTAGTCAGACATATCAAAGGTCATGAAAGTCTGGCCAACATGGCTTTAAAAGTACTTTTATCCTCACAAACAAAAGGTCCACAGGAGTGACCACTATTCTCGCTGCATGTTGGTCAATATCAGACACATTTAACACCCAAATATCTATTTCAAAGGGTGACTCTTTTTATAAAATCTCAACAGCGTACCAGTGTATTTGTAGAAATGCTGTACTAAACCTATTAGTTTACTGTTTGGCTTCGACCCAAAAGATATAAAGATGACAAAAATTACCCATACATAGGACTTATGTAGACAAAAAAATAAAGGCTGAAAATCCCAAGAAAGGTGAAATATGAAACCACGGATCAACACTAGTACATCTGCTGCCCGTGGACAACCACTTCACTGTTACTCATTTATTTTTAAAGCTGTTTTTATGTCATACCTGTAATGTCAAATTCATTAAATCAGAACATCTTATTCTCCTCACACTTGGTAAAGAAAGATCATGGTCGGTCCCCTCACCCTTCTCTTTTTCAAGTGTTTCACAGTCAGCAAAAGCTGTCATCTGTTCTTTGCCAGGTACCAGGAAAAAAATTACTCACAGCTCTGTCAGGTGTGCAGTACTTTTGGGTTTACTTTTGTAGTTCGTGGCACACATCAAATGCTGATCACAGACCATTCTGTTTGCATATTATAGAAATGCGTTTTATTGGCGTCTCTGCAGATTATTAGCGACCGTCGACGGCGGGGCACAAAAACACAGGAGGAACGTTGACATGCACAAAATGACTGCTCAAAGCTGAAAAAGACAAGCAGTTGGGCTCTTTCTGTGAGGCTGGCGATTCTAAATCGTGCCTGGGTATGTATGAGAGCCTGTTTTGTTTCTCTGTGTTAGCCCTATGATGGATGGATGGCCTGTGTGAATGTGCCCTGCGGCTCCTGGGAAAGGTTAAGACGATGGGTGTACTGACTGCTAAATAGAAAGCCAGAAACAGCGGATGACCTCATTAAATATTCACATTTTTATCCCACTATGCAAGATGATGAGGGTGTTAACAAACAAAGAGAAAAAGCTGGTACAAATACAAGACTTTCTACTGATACAGTGGGGCAAAAAAGTATTTAGTCAGCCACCGATTGTGCAAGTTCCCCCACTTAAAATGATGACAGAGGTCAGTAATTTGCACCAGAGGTACACTTCAACTGTGAGAGACAGAATGTGAAAAAAAAAATCCATGAATCCACATGGTAGGATTTGTAAAGAATTTATTCGTAAATTAGGGTGGAAAATAAGTATTTGGTCACCTCAAACAAGGAAAATCTCTGGCTCTCACAGACCTGTAACGTCTTCTGTAAGAAGCTTTTCTGTCCCCCACTCGTTACCTGTATGAATGGCACCTGTTTGAACTCATCATCTGTATAAAAGACACCTGTCCACAGCCTCAAACAGTCAGACTCCAAACTCCGCCATGGCCAAGACCAAAGAGCTTTCGAAGGACACCAGGAAAAGTATTGTAGACCTGCACCAGACTGGGAAGAGTGAATCTACAATAGGCAAGCAGCTTGGTGTGAAAAAATCAACTGTGGGAGCAATCATCAGAAAATGGAAGACATACAAGACCACTGATAATCTCCCTCGATCTGGGGCTCCACGCAAGATCTCATCCCGTGGGGTCAAAATGATCATGAGAACGGTGAGCAAAGATCCCAGAACCACACGGGGGGACCTGGTGAATGACCTGCAGAGAGCTGGGACCAAAGTAACAAAGGTCACCATCAGTAACACACTACAACGGCAGGGAATCAAATCCCGCAGTGCCAGACGTGTTCCGCTGCTGAAGCCAGTGCATGTCCAGGCCCGTCTGAAGTTTGCCAGAGAGCACATGGATGATACAGCAGAGGATTGGGAGAATGTCATGTGGTCAGATGAAACCAAAGTAGAACTTTTTGGTATAAACTCAACTCGTCGTGTTTGGAGGAAGAAGAATACTGAGTTGCATCCCAAGAACACCATACCTACTGTGAAGCATGGGGGTGGAAACATCATGCTATGGGGCTGTTTTTCTGCCAAGGGGACAGGACGACTGATCCGTGTTAAGGACAGAATGAATGGGGCCATGTATCGTGAGATTTTGAGCCAAAACCTCCTTCCATCAGTGAGAACTTTGAAGATGAAACGAGGCTGGGTCTTCCAACATGACAATGATCCAAAACACACCGCCCGGGCAACAAAGGAGTGGCTCGTAAGAAGCATTTGAAAGTCCTGGAGTGGCCTAGCCAGTCTCCAGACCTCAACCCCATAGAAAATCTGTGGCGGGAGTTGAAAGTCCGTGTTGCTCGGCGACAGCCCCAAAACATCACTGCTCTCGAGAAGATCTGCATGGAGGAATGGGCCAAAATACCAGCTACTGTGTGTGCAAACCTGGTAAAGACCTATAGTAAACGTTTGACCTCTGTTATTGCCAACAAAGGTTATGTTACAAAGTATTGAGTTGTATTTTTGTTATTGACCAAATACTTATTTTCCACCCTGATTTACGAATAAATTCTTTACAAATCCTACCATGTGGATTCATGGATTTTTTTTTTCACATTCTGTCTCTCACAGTTGAAGTGTACCTCTGGTGCAAATTACTGACCTCTGTCATCATTTTAGGTGGGGGAACTTGCACAATCGGTGGCAGACTAAATACTTTTTTGCCCCACTGTATATATTCCACATGAGTAGCTCCATCTTAGACATCTACTTGTCCGAAATGCACCATTTAAAAAAAAACAAAAAAACGTTCCAATCACTGATATATTGATCCAATTTCTTATGAGGGCCTCTTTATAAAGGGCTTCAGTAACAGTTAATGCCTTCCTACACATTCTCATTTCCAACTCATAAATTATTGGTTAGGACCCTGCTTTAATTTTTCTATGAACAGGACCTTGCTCCAGTTCAGTTTATGGCCAGATGAAGAGCTTAAAATCCACAATGAGGCATGAGGGAAATAAATTGCAGGACTTACAACAGAAGGACTTCACATCTAACACTTTTCTTTTCTTTGTTTCCAGCTGCTGTTTTGGGAAGGATCAGCGCTTTGGTTAAAATATACTTATACTGTCTCATATGGTTAATGACATGCTTCAAAGTAAATATCTCCAATCTGCGACAAGCTCCCCCCGATTTTCTGTTATTACATTGAAATGTTCTGTGACGGTGGTGACACAAGCAGAGAACATCTGTCCGAACAGCTGGTGCTCATTCAGTCATTTTTTTTTTCAGTCAATTGAAGAGTGTGTGTTTAAAAACTATGCTCGTGTTTTTAACTAGTGTGATGCTAACAGGTCCTGCAAAGTGACAAGTGAAAATGAACCAAAGCTGGACAAGACCAAATTATTTTGGATTTGCTGAGTGATTGACCAAAGATGCACTCACCACTTCATTAGGCACATGGGTTAAACTGCACATTATCATACTGCTTTGAACTGATAGCATCTCTGAATGCACAGTATGTCGAAGCTTAAAGCAGATGGGTTACAGAAGAGCAAACCGGGTGCCACTCCTATCAGCCCAGATCAGGAAAATGAAGCTGCAGTTTGGATAAGCTCACCACAATTGTAAAAAGATTACTAAAAAAAGACCCTACCATCAACATGATAACATGGAGCCTTGTATCAACAGTTCAGGCTGCACGTGGTGTAATGGTGTGGGGAATATTGTCTACCAACAATTTGTCCCTATTGGCACCAACTGATCATCATTTAAGCACCACAGCCTTAAGTATTGTTGCTTACCATGCTCGTACCTTTATGACCACAGTGTACCAAAGCTCAGATCATCTCAAACTGGTGCCTTGAACATGACAGTGAGTTCACTGTATTCAGTCACCAGATCTAAACCCAGTAGAGGACCCTTTGGGATGTGGTTGAATGGGAAATTTGCAGCATGTGTCAGGACTGCTAGGCCAGCAAAACTAGTGAGCTCAACATCCAGAAGCAATGCAGATAGTTCTAGACAACAAAAGGGCTTTCATGGAGCTCTGGGACAATGCACAGGTGACAGACATCAGTTGATTAGAGAAGAGGAAACGGGTATAAAATGGGGTCAGTTAATTCCAAAACTGTCCACGGAGAAAAATCCACCACGAGTAGAAGTGACTGATTCAGATTGCTTACTTGATTTATTAGAAGGCAACATCCAGGAGGGGTTTGGTTCCGCAGCATGGAAATGTTGGAAGATGGACAGACAAGTGTAGTGGTGAGCAAACAGTGAAGGGTCGAGGTTATAAAATCCAGCCTGATGGAAACAGGTGAGTATGAGTGTCCACTCCATCAGCCAGCAGGGAAATACTGGAAATGTTATGCTAGAACACCAAAGGTTAAATTAAAAAAAAAAAACCCTACTTGATTTACCCTGTTTACCTATCAAAATTGCACATAATCTGGTAAAGATGGGAGTAAAGGGTGGCCCTCCTTTCCTGTTTGATGAGGCACAGGTGGTCTTGGCTGAGGAGTGGAAACCAACACAAACCAATGGACAAACCATGACAGCATGGGCATAGAGCACACAATTCTGCAGCAACTGTGCGATGCATGTGCCCCTGCCCTCCCCCCAGCTATCTATCTATAGATATTTACATCAGTGAGCTATTAGCGTAGCTCATAATAAAGCATTTGCCAAGTTAATTTCTCATTTACTGATTCAGAATCTTTACAAAAATGTTCCAAGTCAATAATCTATGTTTATAACCTGATTCAGTAGTATGAACTGTAAACTATAGTTTTCAAATCCATCAAAGTAAGTTCCCAGAACTGTCTCACTACCCTATTTGTGTTAATGTCCTACCTGTTTACTTCTCTCCCCTTTGCTCTTGTTTTTGTTTGTGCAGTATGTAAATGGAATATCCCATCACTGCCTAAAATAACAGCATGCCCATGCTGAGACGTGTGTTTCACAAAACCAGTGACGACGATGTCTGCCTCAAGAGTCTGTGTGCTGATGAAACACCACAGTGGGGAGTTAATGATGATTTCGTTTACACCTCTTCCCACACTGCCCAGGGCTTGGGCCTAACTGTCACTGTCCATCTCAGCCAGAAAACCACTTGTATGACACATTGCACGACACCCATCATTCATTACATGTGGTTTATGACTGATAACTGGGCCAAACGCCCAGAACAGGCTGCTGACGACTGGTAGGTCCCCGATACGAGGCACAGGACTCAACTTAGTCTTCCTTCTATCTGCAGAAAGTGGCATGAGGTTTGAATCATCAGTGGGTTTGGCACACAATAGCAGGGTCTCCCACCCACACGGTCACTATGAGTGGCTACAATATGGACTCATCTGAGCAGACAGGATGCCACTGGGAGCCACCTACTGATTTTCATTTGGTTTACCGTCATGTTATTTGTATTCATCACGTATCAGGAGAGGGAATGACGAAACATACGGACATGAGCTTGTCTCCATTTACCACTCACTGCTTTGCCCATTGGGCAGGAAAATGATGCGAAACTTTCACTAAAATGATGGAAGTTTTGCTAAAATGTGTAATGAAAAAGAAAAAAAACATTTCCTGACACATGATTTAAAAATTATACTCAATGCCTATGGGAGTAAAACTGACAAATTAAAGGATCAGTTGGACACTTTGTTGCAAAATGGCACTCATGCTTAGAGTTAAAACATTAGTATTAGACTCAGGTCTGTGAAGTAAAGTGAATCTCAAGCCTCTGATCGTTTAGCAAACTACTATAAAGACTGATAGAGAGCAATTTTTAGCCACTACCTTCCCAATTTTATACAGGGAGTGCAGAATTATTAGGCAAATGAGTATTTTGTCCACATCATCCTCTTCATGCATGTTGTCTTACTCCAAGCTGTATAGGCTCGAAAGCCTACTACCAATTAAGCATATTAGGTGATGTGCATCTCTGTAATGAGAAGGGGTGTGGTCTAATGACATCAACACCCTATATCAGGTGTGCATAATTATTAGGCAACGTCCTTTCCTTTGGCAAAATGGGTCAAAAGAAGGACTTGACAGGCTCAGAAAAGTCAAAAATAGTGAGATATCTTGCAGAGGGATGCAGCAGTCTCAAAATTGCAAAGCTTCTGAAGCGTGATCATCGAACAATCAAGCGTTTCATTCAAAATAGTCAACAGGGTCGCAAGAAGCGTGTGGAAAAACCAAGGCGCAAAATAACTGCCCATGAACTGAGAAAAGTCAAGCGTGCAGCTGCCAAGATGCCACTTGCCACCAGTTTGGCCATATTTCAGAGCTGCAACATCACTGGAGTGCCCAAAAGCACAAGGTGTGCAATACTCAGAGACATGGCCAAGGTAAGAAAGGCTGAAAGACGACCACCACTGAACAAGACACACAAGCTGAAACGTCAAGACTGGGCCAAGAAATATCTCAAGACTGGTTTTTCTAAGGTTTTATGGACTGATGAAATGAGAGTGAGTCTTGATGGGCCAGATGGATGGGCCCGTGGCTGGATTGGTAAAGGGCAGAGAGCTCCAGTCCGACTCAGACGCCAGCAAGGTGGAGGTGGAGTACTGGTTTGGGCTGGTATCATCAAAGATGAGCTTGTGGGGCCTTTTCGGGTTGAGGATGGAGTCAAGCTCAACTCCCAGTCCTACTGCCAGTTTCTGGAAGACACCTTCTTCAAGCAGTGGTACAGGAAGAAGTCTGCATCCTTCAAGAAAAACATGATTTTCATGCAGGACAATGCTCCATCACACGCGTCCAAGTACTCCACAGCGTGGCTGGCAAGAAAGGGTATAAAAGAAGAAAAACTAATGACATGACCACCTTGTTCACCTGATCTGAACCCCATTGAGAACCTGTGGTCCATCATCAAATGTGAGATTTACAAGGAGGGAAAACAGTACACCTCTCTGAACAGTGTCTGGGAGGCTGTGGTTGCTGCTGCACGCAATGTTGATGGTGAACAGATCAAAACACTGACAGAATCCATGGATGGCAGGCTTTTGAGTGTCCTTGCAAAGAAAGGTGGCTATATTGGTCGCTGATTTGTTTTTGTTTTGTTTTTGAATGTCAGAAATGTATATTTGTGAATGTGGAGATGTTATATTGGTTTCACTGGTAAAAATAAATAATTGAAATGGGTATATATTTGTTTTTTGTTAAGTTGCCTAATAATTATGCACAGTAATAGTCACCTGCACACACAGATATCCCCCTAAAATAGCTAAAACTAAAAACAAACTAAAAACTACTTCCAAAAACATTCAGCTTTGATATTAATGAGTTTTTTGGGTTCATTGAGAACATGGTTGTTGTTCAATAATAAAATTATTCCTCAAAAATACAACTTGCCTAATAATTCTGCACTCCCTGTAGACTATAAACACAAACAATTCTGATCTCTGTGACCATATGAGATACTCTGCTACATAATGCCTAAAAAAGATGAATTTTATTATTTCTTTCCAGATGCTTTTAGATCTCTTTAGGCCTTTTTGTAATTCTTTAAAGTAAGCTGACAAGCCGCTGGCTCCTGCTTCATAAATACTACAGAGTTGTAAGGTTAGTGCACTTTATCTCTTTTACTATCTGCTCTTTAAAATCAGTTTGCCAAAGAAGCCAAAAACCCACTTGTTATAATTTAAGTGCACCACCCCTATATATCTTTTGCTTTTGTTCTTAAAGGAAAAGACAGTTGGTGCATGCAAATGTACCCACCTGCACACCCACACCTTTGCACACCTCCATAACTACATTTGTATTTACACGATTCACCTACACCCACTTATGCAACCAACCACACACACAGAGTACAAAGTAAACTCAAACACATACCGGAGCGGAGACTCAAAGGGCATCGCAGCAGAGACTTTGCTTTGATTCAGTTGTTTTTGCTGGGAAAAGAACCAGTTGGAAGCAGCTTAGCAGTATAATCTAGCTAATCCTGGTGGCTTCTTCCACAGCTGGGTAGTCTCATTTTCTTGGTCTTGTATTGCTCCGTCTCACACTCACCAAAGCCCTCTCTTTCCAATATCATAATTGAAATGTGAATGTTTCTCTAACTGTCCTTCTAAAAAACAGGTTATCACTTATGATGGAGCCCTACCAGTTACAGTTGGAAGGATTAAGAAAAGTCGAGAAGCTTTCTGAAATAATGCACAATGGTTTAGTTTGTGTGCTTGAAAAATAAACCTGTTTCAAATATGTAACATCTTACAAAACTGTGCCTGAAATTAGACCTTTTTTTCTGTGAGTTTTTAAAAGAACAAGCCAATTGTTATGCCGAATAACCTCAGGACAAATGATTCCAAATAATTACAGCTATTTATGCTGGAGATAAAATGTATAAAGCAGCAGATTTAGGACTTTTGCGCGGGCGGCTGCCTTTGCTTTGCACCGAGATTACTTGTAATGATTTTGCTATTGTGTATTCGAATTACAGATCATAGCGCTGAAATCAAAACCTCTAATGACATGAAGACCAGGTACATACTCTAACCCAGACTCGTGACTTCTACTTGTTTGTAATGCCCCCACACAGCTTGGTAATGGCCTTGTTTATTTCCGAATGCAGATCACGATCCTCGTTGCTTTTGGAAGCTGATTTTTGACAGTAATTTGTTCTTAAAAGAGCTTAGTGATTGATTTTTTTAGTGAGAAGTTCTGATGATTTTTCTGCTTGAAGGTATGCAATAAATCAAAAATAAGATACTGCGCCCTGATCTTAGGAGCCATTCTTCAGATAAACAAACAATTTATGGTGCACATGGTGACAATTCTGCTTACAGCATTGCTGGTGATTGCTTCCTTCCGCAGCTTTTGTATTTTTCCATAGTTGCCATCAGCGCTCCACCAAACCAACCACTAAGCCTTAATAATATGTGACGTATGTTGCTAACATTGTGCTGTGATGCGATCTGTTCAATCAACAGAGTAGTCTGTTGTAACAAGAGCTAATGAGGAGGTCAGATGCTGCAGCAGCACACATGATATTACAGTATTGACCGGTGCCTGAGTCATTCACATCTCCTGAAACCTAGACTCAATTTAATGGTGACTCCAGTTCTGATTTAGAGATAATAAAGCGGCCACCGTACGATCAGACCTGCTCAAATTTAATCAAAGGAGTAAAATTCAGTCTCATGGGGACTTTTTTCCCCTTCAGTTTTGATAAATGTCATGAAACACTTCAGTATGTGCCTTAGTAATATTCCATCCACATAAATGTGTTCTCCAACTTCATTATTTTGTTGTTATAGACAGAAACCCCACATTTCTCTCCATTAAAGAATATGGATATAGCATTCATTTGTTTTGTATCCTTTTTTGTATCTATTGGTTATCAACTCCAACTCAAATGAATTTTTAAAAGGTTTTGTAATCTGCTGAAAAATCTTTTCTGAAGAACTAAGCAACCATCTTAGGCCACTTTTATCCCTTTACAAAGCTGCTCCACAGCTGTATCTGTAGTTTGAGTTTCAGAGCTTTACAACATTTCACAATTACTTTTCCCATCTGTAAACTGCAGACTGTGGCATTATGAGAACACGATGTGTCATTCCGGTAATGAGTGTTTGGAGCTCAGATTCGTTTGTGCTGGCCAAATTAACATCTGATCCATCCTTGATTGGCAAATTACTCACAGTGGATCTGACTGCATCGAATGCAGCACGAAAATCTGGAAATGAACAATAAAGAATTCAATAGAGTAAGTTGGGTTTTGTAGTCTTCCACTGAAGAGATGGGCAACAGGGGGGAAAAAAGTTCCTTTTGGATCTTTGTAGAGCTTGATATTGAGAACTGTGCTTAACTTTTACGAGAAGGACCCATTTTTCATTCCTGTCAGAAGCTCAGACACAGTCTCTTCTTCTGGTGTTACCTAATGCTGAGACAGGTATTTTAATGGAGTTTTGTAAAGTAGCAGGGATAGTCCCTCCAAGCTACCCTCTGTTTCTTTAATCATTAAATATACTTCAATTTTTAGATTTCCAGGCCGAACTGCACCTTTACCCACGTCGCTCTAAGGCTGCACATCTGCCTTGTGATATTTAAAATGGTTTTAATTAGTCTTTTCTGTAAGAATAAGATTCTATCTTTTCTAAATTTGTTTTTAGTAATTACGCCGAGAATCATAATTTCAGACAAGGTTAGAGTGGCCTAACCTTGTTTTTTCCTTTGTCCCAGGCTTTGGTTTTCTCATCGTTCCTTTTTGTCTAATGTGGTGGACCTGAATTCTGGTAGTGACTTGAGACTTGACAGATTTTGTCCCTTTTGTGCTGCAGTGTAGGTTGATGAGATTCCATTAGTTTCAAGCCAAGTTTCCCCGATTAATCGGTTCTGGTCGCCTCGGCAGGGCGACCACCCTCCTCCTTTTAAAGCCAGGCTTGGGACCGTCCTTGGCAGAGTTTAGATCGAAAAGTGTGGAAGATAATCATTGGTCAAGCCAGAGAACCTGCGGCACCTACAGCAGCGTACTAAAGGACAAGAAGAAGAAGAAGAGTGTAGGTTGATGTGCCTTTATTTAACTATTTTTAAATACTCCCTGCAATAAGCACTCTGTCTATTTTAATTGCTAAGGTTGGTCACTGATGTCTGGCACCAGCTGTTTTAGCTTGGCATTTAAGTGTTCCAATAAAAAGCCTATTGTTCATATTCATGGCTTTTTAAAATTGGTACTGGTTCAAATTGGTTCCATTAATAGTAAAAGTCAGTTGTTGATTTGGATGTATGTCAACGGCTCTTCCTTGTGTATGTAATGTAAATTGTCACTGCTACATTAACTGTAGCTATCACATGTATATGATAAGTAAATAAAAATATCTTAAGGCAATCCTCCACTCCCCCTCCTCAGCTTATTTTTATTCTCAAAGGGAAAATCTTTTTGTCATTACAAACAGCCAAATGTACCATTAACATTTCCTTCATGCTGTCCTACTTACTGTAGGTCGGCAGTTCATTTACATGACATTCTCCAGCTTGTATTTTTCTTCAAACTTCATGCACGGCACTTAGTGATTAATCTGAACCACAATCTCAAAATAGTCACAGGAATCCCTCCCCACAATCAGACAAATGCGAGTCATTCAGTGTATTTTTTTTTAAAGCAGATTGTGTGTAGGAGCTCTAACCATACAAAGAAATATCCGGCTCACACATTTTCTTATCAATTCCAGGGTGATACATCTTTTTTTTTTCCCTCTCACCCTCCTCCATTCATGCATTTATCATGAGGTGTCCTTAGTCTTGTTGTGGGATTCGTCATAGACGTGTGCTAGCTATATCTGGGCTCATGTGTGGGCTTCCTTCATGTGTTACCCACTCTGTATTGCAAGCATGCAGGGCTTACCAGGTTGAAGTGAATGGTAGGCGGAGGAGAGGAGGAAAGAAAGCAGGTGATGGGGTCAGCTGGCTTAAACTGGGAGCTCAGGAAGCGCAAGCAGATATTACAGTGTCTTGTTTTAAAAATACATTATTTTTCTTGAATTTTTTTTTACTACATGCTAACAAACGAAACAGAGGGAGGGTTGTTTGATGTAAGGGTGTGGGTCACCTGGTGATTAATTTCTCATATGGCCAGTAGTGTGGCACCGCCTGAATCTGAGACAGACTGAGGGAGAGCAAGACAACCTGCTGCAGTCTCATGGGTTTGCCCAGTGATGTCATCTTCCTTAATGACCTCATAGCGCTATCCCCACAGCTATTGGCCATTACAGCCAACGGCAGAATAGAAGCTTCCTGGTGACTCATTCGTGATAACCCCATTTGCAGTCCTCTGATGTCTGTTACCAAAGTTCAGTTTGGAACATTTAAATGTTAAAGGTTGCTGCCATATCTAATACTTTATAGATTTTTTTTTAAAGCGGATATTGCCATATCAAATTTCTGATTTTGTTTATGCCAGGATTTAAAAGAACTGGCAAGTTTGCTGTTTGAATAACTGATTGCTACAGCAGCTTGTTGTGGGAAAAAGCCAGAAGGCAGAAAAGGAAAGACTCATATTTTTCCAAAGAGGAGCATGTGTGAATCATGAGGTTCCTACAAAAACCATGAAAGAAGGGACCAATAAGAATTTTATTCAAAACGGTGTCTGAAAGCCTAAAAGGCTCTCATTCACATCTTTTATGCTTTTATTTTACTTTGGAAGTAATCCATGCTCGTATGTTTGAAAATATAAACCCTCCTGATGGAAACATCAGTTTGCTGTGCAGAATCTCTAAAACAATAGTTAAGAAATGGACTATAAAACTAAAATGTTTACAGAGAGAAGCAAGGAAGCACAGTGCACTGATTAGCACTGCTGCCTCACAGTGAGAGGGTAATGAATTTGAATCCTGGTCGCCTGAGGCCTCTCTGGGTTGAGTTTGCATTATTTGCCTTCCTCCTTATGTGATTCTAAACTGGTTGTAGTTGCAAATATGGGCATGAACAGTAGTCTGTCTCTGTGTTAGCCCTGAGACAGACTGTGACCGTGCACCCTCTCTTGCACCCCATGACAGCTCCTGTCACCCTGAACTGGAAAAGTGGAACAATACGGATGGATGTCACTTTAACTTTTTTCGGTGCAGCCTGTAACCCCAGAGCACAAATGGCTGGCCTCAGACACTCAGAATAGCTTACAGTAGGTCACAGTAAGCCTTAGCACCATTTATCCATTTCCCCATCAGTGATGTTGGGTGCCATCTCCAACAACAATGAGACGGCCTACATGGATGAAGTGAAGAATCTGGCATCGTGGTGCCAGGACAACCACCTCCAGCTGAACGTCAGCAAGACCAAGGAGCTGGTGGTGGACTTCAGAAGGGGTCAGCACAGAGACTACAAGCCCATTATCATCAATGGAGCTCCAGTGGAGAGGGTGCAGTCCTTCAAGTATCTTGGTGTCCACATCTCCTCAGACCTGACATGGGCTGCCCACATTCAGGCCCAGACCAAAAAGGCTAGGCAGCGCCTGTATCACCTACGACAACTGAGGAAGTTCAGGGTCTCTCCAAAGATCCTCAGGATTTTCTATACAGGCGCTGTGGAGAGCATCCTCACACAGAACATGACATCGTGGTTCGGGAACAGCTGTGTGAAGGACCAAAAAGCTCTCCAGAGAGTGATCCGTACAGCAGAACGCTGCTGCAGGATTGCTCTCCCCCCGCTTCAGGACACCTACACCAGGAGATGCCGGACTAGAGCAGCGCAGATACTGAAGGACCCGTCCCATCCTGGCAACAAACTGTTCCAACTTCTGCAATCTGGTAGAAGGTTCCGCATCTTCCGGGCAAGGACAGAGAGACTCAAGAGGAGCTTCTATCCCCAAGCCATCCGTGCCCTAAACACACACACCCGCCCTCTCACATCATCTATAATTGACTGAGACAGGACTCTCTTCCAGACACTAAACCAAGGCACAATGTACATTTCAATTCCTTTAATTTTAAATATGTTTATATTGTCTATCCTGTAAAATAGTCAGATGTCTATTCATATTAATGTACAGAATTCACCTGCTTGATGCTACTACTGCACATTCACCCAATGTATATACTATATATATATATATATATATATATATATATATATATATATATACACACACCCCAATTTTTTGCACATGTCGAGGAGCGTGTCAGGCTACATTTCACTGTGTGTTATACTTGTATAACTATGCATGTGACAAATAAAGAACCTTGAACCTTGAACCATCAGGCAGACGACAGCACCGAGCAGCTTTTAGAATATTTTTGCTCATTATAATAAAGCGATGCATTTAAATTTAGATTTTACGTAAACAGAGGTAATGGATTTAAAAGGGAGGCCCATCAATGCTCTTTAACCAAACGTTTTCCCATTCACAGAGCTGGTAGACACAAAAGGTTTATCAATTGAAAAGTTGAGACTCTTAAGAGTCCCCATCTGGTGAGCAAAAATGATTCGCTGGCCCTTTTATGAATCTCTCACTAGGCAACATAATAATACCACTGGGGTCCATTAAAACAACTGCAAGGATGTTATTCATGATCCTGTTGCTAAGCCAACCAGGACAAAAATAATGTAAAAATAAAACGTGATGACGAGGTAAATCAGCAGGAGTACTTCCTGGAACAGGAAAGCTAACTTCGTAATGTTGAGTGCTCTGAATAGATTTAAGTTTAAAAAAAAAATTTGTGGTTGTAGTGTCCGGTCAAAATAACACTGGATATGCGCAGCTTCCGTTTTGGTGCAATGGGCAGCAGCCATTCAGAGCAAACAAAATAATATGTCTAGTCTACAAAACAAAAAATAGACACCAAACAACAAAAACCTAACAGAAATGGCAAAGAACTGCTGGGACATTATCTGGTAAAATTAGCTGCCCCAGTAGGAGAGAGTCACTCTGCACTACTTTAAAACAGCAGGTATCACTCAGGAGTTAGTAAAGTGATACGCAGCTAACACGTGGAGATTATGCAAAATCACTTCCAAAGTTGCCATGGTAAAGCTAGGACCTGCAGTAAATATTGTCCAATTGATGGAGTTTAATATGACCACTGTAGGAAGGCGTTCTCCATTCACATGCACAGGTGCGGGAAATTATGGTGTCTTTGTTAAAAGCCTGAGCATTTGATGGAAATCTGTGGTGCAGAGTGGTGGTGTGACTGATCTTCCCAACACAGTGTCCTGGGCTTCAGCTGGAGAGGCAGGTGACAGAAAATGTAGATGCTAATTTGTTTATTTGTGGGTTGTTTTAGTGAGTTTTTTTTTAGTGGTGTAGTATTTGTTCCTTTAATATAAGTCAGTTTGTGAACTGGAAGTACATCTCCCACTTGTCCTCAAACCTGGAAATTGTGTCATCAAGATCACCAAGAATGTGATTTCCATACTGAGGTCTGACAACGACAACCTCCAGTGCTGTTGGCTAGTAGGGTGCTGGTGTAAACTGTGCTACCCTTGGCTGAAGACGCAGGAAGAGAAATGGAGAGAGGTGTGTTTAGGGAAGCGAGAGCATGAGTGCGGAGGTGATCATGCGTAAGCTGCACCACAGGTTGGATTTTCTGAAAAGGACAGAAATGGCATATTTCAAGAAGAGGGAGGAACATAGGGTGACAGAGTGGAGGAAGTTATACACAGGTGGACTGTATCTTATGCAGAAGCTGCAAACAAAGCTAAAAGAAACAGGACATGGAAGACTGTAGCTAGTCAGAATGGGTTGGTAGTCTGCAGAATGGCTTTGTAAATCAACACGAGGAAGCGAGTTAAGGCAGAAGCAAGGATTAAATGGTTAAAACTGAAGAAGGAAGAATGTTGCCCAGGGTTTAGGGAGAAACTGAGGCAGGCTTTAGGTAAAAGTACAGCAAAAGTGGTGAGAAGAACTGCTAAGAAGGTGTTTGGGGTATCCTCTGGACAGAGGAAAGGCGATAAGGAGAATTGGTGATCTAATGAGAAAGTACAGGAGTACTGGGAGGCTGCATGTTCAGCAAAGAGAGTCAGAGGAAGAGGCTTAAAGTGAAGTGAAGTGAGACCTGACACTAAGAAGGGTGAAAAGGACTTCTATTGAATGGCTAGACAGCGACAGAGCTGGAAGTGATGTGTAGCAGGTAAGGGTGATAAAGGACCAAGATGGAAATGTAGTAATGAATAAAGAGAGTGCGCTTAGACGATAGAAGCACTACTCTGAGGAACTGATGATTGAAAAAAATGAATGGGAAAGGAGAATGAATGGAAGGCAGTTAGGGAATCGGGAAATGAGTGGGATTAGTAACAACAAAGTGGCTGAAGAGTGGAAAGACGGCTGGTGGCAGCGGTAACAAGATTCTAGTAGGGGTATGGAGATGTCTAGGATAGAGGGCAGTGAACTCTTTGACCAGATTAAGCAACTACAGAGGGATAAAGATGATGAACAATACCATAAAGATATGGAAGATAGTGGCTGAAACTAGATTAAGAAAGGTAAACAAAAGCACTGAGCTAAAACCAGCAGAAGGAAACTGCAGTGTTGGCTTCTTTTCGAGAAGTAATCACTGAGACAGTTAAAATGAAGTTGTTTATTTCATATGTTTCTGTGATAGATTCATTCTTAATTTAGTTCATGCATTTGTTGGAAAGAATTAAAAATGTATTGGATAAGATGATAAAAGTGTAGCATTAATTAAAAAACGTAATGGTTTGTTAAAGATGTAAAGCGCTGTAAAGTTTGTATTAGGTAGAGTTTGTAATGGTCACATGACCAGAATTTGGCTGAGAGCACAAGCATGGCATTGTGGAGCTACCATGGATACAGAGCTACAGATGCATCTACAGCCACAACATTAATGTTATTCTGTATGTGGTCCAAGAGGCGCACACGGTATGGTTTCATGTATATTGTTCATATAATGTTGCATACCTGTTCTACATTGGTAAAAAGTAATATCCATTCATTTGCATTTTTTCTGTTCTGCTTGCTCACGAATGTTTATGGACACTAACATGAGAGACTTTAATAAGATCAAAGACATTTATGTTGTAAACTTTGTGTTTCTTCAGTTTTCACGGTGTGTGAAGACAATAAGAGAGAGAGAAAAATAAATTTCCGAAGACATCAGTATGATGTGTGGCCATTCTTTGTTGGACCCCTGTAGTCACAATCCCTTTTAAATAAAAGAAGCCATGCAATCCAGCCATGAAGCCATGTTTATCTTCACCAAACAAAGGGAAAAGTTACCATGGCGAAGTATTTAATTTATGTCATGCAAATAAAGTTAAAATTCTCGGTTAACCTAAATTAAAGCAACCTCTTTCTGCTTGAATAATAAATTTTCTTTTTATTTGTTGTGGTTTTGTGATGCTTGTTATGATATTCAGACTCAGCGCATCATCACAAAGTTAATGGAGATGGCACTGATCTATTAAATGCATTAAAGGCATTTAATAGATCAGTTTCATTGCCCAGTGCACCTTTACCTCATTATGAGTGCTACCCTTGGTAAAATGTAATTTTTTGAAACTACACGTAACATTTTGAAAGCATCCTGACTTTAAGTTCCTAAACTTATCCATTTCAGCTATGATAGGGCAGGAGGCTGGGTACTACCCTGGACACGTTGCCAGTCTTCTGCAGGAGAAACACCCTTTTTTGTGTGTGTAACAAAACCCAAACCAAGAAGCTGACTCCCTCATGCAATCACCTAAATGTGTGTTTAATTTGCAAGGCACTATGACACTGAGGTGATTTATTGAGGGAATAAAGAGAGATAAGCACAAAAGGGAGATAAAGAGAGAAAAGCTGAGGCAAATTGAGCAGGGCTTTAATGAGAACACCGGGCACAAAAACACATCTAGTCTCTGACAAGTCATTAGTTTCTCCTGTAGCATAAATTGTCTGTTTTTGCCTTGCAGACAAGCGTATTTGGTATCACTGTCTGGTTTTCAGCAACTCTGATGTTCTGGCACCAGACATCCTGCTGACAACTACATCTCAACAGGCAACAGGCAAGTCAACATCTTTGATAAACTTCACAACGCCCCCTCCCTGGTCTTTCACCATGTTTATGTAATGCTGCCAAATGTCACAAGATGTCTTTTGCTCTCAGTCAAATGTTATTCTACCGAAATGAGGACAGCAGGGGAAAATTTGGGACCGCACAGTTAGGAATGATAATCGTAAGAACCGGGCACCAAATGTGACACGGACCAACAGATGGATTTGAATGCTGAATGTTGCATTCATAATTTAAAGATTTGCATACGAACATTGTATTTCCAATCAGAGTATTCACAGAAAATTCTGAAACGCATGACAGCAAAGAAAGAGGCCTCAGGAATGAGTGAATGACATAATCTAGCAAAGACCTGACATTTGTGTCATCCAGCTGTATAACTCACTTCCTGTTACTTTCTCTTCATGACGGTAGTGTAATGATTACAATAAGTGGTTCTCAGAAAAGAGGTTCCGCTCTCATAATGACGTACTTGCAATTATAATAGGTTTGAGTTTTGAAAGGTCTCGGTTTCTTAATCCTGAAATTATATGACTGACACCTTAATTGACTTGTCAGAACAATCACTTATTTTTCTTACTTTGAGGACACGAGGGGAACAAGTTCTCCGATTCTTTTAAAAAGTAAAAGTAACACAGAAAAGTTTTGCAATCACATGGGAGGTCTTGCAAGTCTAAATTGGTAGAAGCATATCTACTGGTTGGTTATTAAAATCTATCGTAGCTTGCTGCAGAAGATAAAACCATATATGATGTCCTTAAGAAATAGGAAAAAATAAAATCCTGTAAAGACCCAACACAGCACCTGAGAGATAGATCTGAACCTTCAGATGATCGCTTACCGTTCACTGAAGTTTCATCAGAAATGGTCTATGTGTTGGAAGTGTTGAAGAATTAAGGCGGTCATACCAAATATAGACTTTCAACACTTGCTTGAATTGTAAAAACTCTGTTTTTGCCTTAATTACTGCATTTTCATGCATTTTTGTGTATTTTTCAATAAACTGCTCCATGTATTTTCCATTTTCCTGGCAAAACTAAAAAAAATGAGGGGTGAATTAAAACATTTACACAGCACTTTATACTTTACTTTCCACAACTGGCCTTGGCTGTTGATTTTGTAAAATGTGTTTACATGTACCACTTTCTCTACATTTTAAGTGGACCACGTCTTTTTGTCTTTGCAATTGCAATGATGTCACTGCAGAGAGTGTTTACAACGGAGTGGTGCACCACTAAAATGTTTTTCATCAGAAATGAGTAAAGCCAACAACTAATTATTAAATTGGGTACTTTTGGCCTTCCAAGCAGACTGCAGTGGGAGGCGAGGTGATGCACCCGTGAAAAAACAGTGTTTGTCGTTGGTAGCATAACATCATGCTTTTTTTTTTTCTGCACGAGAACGTGGGACGAGATTTTTTTGGGGGATCACCTGTGGAGGATGTGGAGGGCTCAGTTGGTAATATGTGCTGTGCTCCTAGTGCTGAACAGGAAATCCCTTTTATTGCCATGGCAACGCCTTGTACCTACGTTGTAATGGCGTCAACCAAGTCCCTGAGCCGCACAGCAATACTTTCCGAAGTAAATCAAAGAAAAGCTTTCCTTTTAGCTTGAGTCATGTCATGATCTTATGTCAGGAACAGGATATGACGGGAACAGACTTGTCTGTGCCCTGATTAGAGCACTTATCACCAGATGTGAAAACTGTAGGTCTAGTATTTTATACTTGCAGTCATATTCAGCTGCAAATAACTCCATAAAATTCAGGTCAGCTGTTAAAATCTGATTTCCAAAGTTGCTTTTTTCACAAATAACGTGAAGTACACAGAGGTATGTAAGAAAATACCTTCCATTCATACATCAATTTGCTTTCCAGTTCACGTGACTCCTGGAAGTGGTTACAGTTTTTCTGATTCTTTTTTAATTTATTTAAAAACTGGTCTATGGCAGGGAGAAAGAGGGGATATTAAAATGCAGCTTATGGAGATTTTTTTTTCACTTCAACATTGATTTTTGATCACCACAATTTTTCTGCTTGTCTGACGGGCAACTTCGTTGTCTTTTCAACCTGCCATCCCCTGCTTGCTCACTTTGTATATGGAGTACATTGTTAGTTATGGGGTGCAAGTGATGGAGATTTTCATCAAACATTTCATTTTGATGCCACACTCCCGCTCCCCTTTTAAAATTCATTCAATTCTTATTAGTACACGAGGATCCGCCCGGCCTTCCCCAAACCACAGCCTGAATTTATGATTCTCCATCTGCCATTGTCCAGTCTTAATGAAAATGTGGTCCCAGCAAGTAAATTACTGATAAAATTTGAGAGGTGTAAGCATGAATTTTTGTGCAAGAATCACTGCTTTAAGGACACAAGCAAGAGCTGTGCTAATGTACCCAGGGCGTCTTTCCAATATCGCTTACCGTAATATTGGCCATTAGAATAAGCAGTCATGCTAAGCTGGTTTTGAATTCAATATTTTAACCCAGAGTTTCCTGAGTGTTTGCATGAAAAAAGTGGTGCTGGACTCACATGACCAATCATAATCAGGATAAGAGCAGAGGGGCTAATTTTTACAGAAGAAGATCAAACCATCTGAAAGTACACAGAAATCAGCAGTGAGTGTGTGAGAGGTAAAGCTCTGTGTCGTAGTTTAGTAGTAAAAGTGTTGTATGAATATGTGAGACTGAGAGGGATACACTATAATAATAATTCAGTGTATTTAAAACCTGGAAAGAAAGCCATCAAATATGCAGACTGTGTGAGTTAGCAGACTTATCCTTACCACAGCTGTATTATTATGACAGAAAAGAATCTGATGGATTATATTAGAGTATTTCATTTGATTAATGTTTTAAAGACATTTTTATTTTTTTCAGCTGCTGCCCTGGTGATTTTTAATTATCTCAGAGCAAGTAGAGCAAGTCTCAGAGCTTAGATTATGTATAAATCTGATATAGGGTCCAGGTGCTTTGTTTTAGGATCATATATTAGTGTCATGGTCCTTCAGTCCATCATCTTCTGTCTCTCCTCATTTTTTGCTCTACTCTCCCCTGTCTGTTTGTGTTTGTCTGTTTCTGAGAACTTTAGACCTTCCTACTACCCATACACAGAGGTCTCATGGATTCCAGGAATGGCAGCGTTATTTTTTAGAGAACTGATTTGGTGAATTTGTTTATTCCGATCTCAAACATAACCTGCTCCCAAGCAGGTTTGACCTACAGCACAAGTACAGAAAACCCAGGCTTAACCCTGAAATTATGTGGATGACCTGTAGGTTACTGAGCAGGAAATAAGCCAAAATGAAGTTGAAGATCGACAAATAAAATAAATGATTTCAAAAAACAAATACACAAAGGATCCCTAATGAAACAAGAGATGAAAGGAAAAATGGAAAAATAGATCTGACCAGTCATCCAGCCACTCATTCTCTTATTTATTTGTTTTCAGGACAATCATAAACAGAGAAGCCAATCCAAGGAAACATTGAGGCATTCCTAGGCCAGCCAAGAAATGTAATTTCTGGGTTCACCCTGGGGCCTCTCTCTAATAGGACATGCCCGGAACACCTCTTTTTGGCGTGGAGGAGTAGCAGCTCTATGAGTCCCTCCTGAAGAACTGAAATTTTCTCACCCAATCTCCAAGGCTGATCCAAGCCATGATTATTTCTTCCACTTGTATCTGCTGTCTCATTCTTTCAGCCACTACCTTGAGCTTGTGATCATAGGCAAGGGTAGGGATGTATTGGGACTGCAATCAACTTCTCTTTTACACTCAACTCTCTTTTCATCACAACGGAGCATTACAGCATCCACATCATTGAAAATAAAACATGGATGAAAAGACAAAAAACAAGACGATTCATCCAAATGGGTTTAAAGAGGGATTATTATCACACTACAGTTTTATTTTCCATTGTTTAAATGCAAATAGGCAAATATCGTTTTATTTTTCTTTGAGTAGTTCTTGTTGGAGCTTTGAATGTCAGCACAAGAGGGAGGCGGCTTGAGTCTCTCACAGTAACATCTGGACACTCCCACGAGACCTTCACACTCTGCCTGGTGACTAGAGCCTTACTGTGTGTTCAGTATACTCACCCTTCTCACTTCAACACCCTCAGAATAACACCCTAAACTCACAGGTCAGGTCCCCCTCATTCTGAACTGTCGATGATTGCAAATTTGATCATCAACACTGCAAACTGTCACAGTCCGTTAATTTCTAAACCCCACGTCTGATTCACCTGACCTCAGTTTCAGTGTTTTCTGTCAAACATCATTGCAAAACTACATGCACTCACACTGCAGAACACAAGTTTCCAGTGTGTACACATGAGGCCTGTTTACTTTTTAACCTATGCTAATCACCGAAGCTTATCACGAAGCCTACTCAGACTGTCATGGTTTGGTAGAAATGAACAGAAAGCAGATGGCTGCAGAAGAAGATGTGAATTTCTCAGAGAGAACGGTATATGAGGCAGTAAACAAGCTGAGTGGCAGTACAGTACCGGCAGGGCTGAAAAATCACCTGCAAAGTGCAGTAAATCTAAAAAGGAACTACTGAAAGTAAAAGTTGGTTAACTGAGATAATGAAATAATAAATAAGGCTTCTATTTATTTGAAAAACAGGTAAAAACTAGAGGTCCTGTTTTCAAGCTGAGTTTCTTTTAATCATATAAAACAACCATTTTGCCCCCTCACAGTAACATTTTTATCACCAAATCTACAAGAATTTTTACAAGCTCTTCTCAGGCACTTTACATTATTTGAATATTTTATATATTGTAGCATTCTTGCTGCCAATAAGACCAATGTAGGGCTTTTGCATGCAGGAAGTCCATTTATTCATTACCTATATCAAGTTATTCTTCTGCAGGATTTGAGTGATTTACAAATACTTTGTATTCAGTGTTACTGACTAAACTATCCTTCACACTCTGTGGTAGAGGAAAATGTAACAACTCCGAACAGTAGGGTTAAGTTTAAAATCTTAGATCTGTGGAGAAGAAGTAGATACTGGATGGCAAAAATTGTACATGCTCACAGTTCAGGGTCTTCTTCTTAACTGTAGAACCACAGACTCGAGTATTTTTAATGAAGTATTAAAACATAATATTCAAAGTAACAAGGTCTACTTAATACGCCTAATCCTTGACTTCTTAATATTCTCTTTTTTGTTTTCTTCTTTAGGGACGATTCTGTTAAAGTTCAGGCTTCAAGCCACAGGAATGAACAGTCAGCTGAGACACTGAAGGTCAGAGGTCAAATAAACAGATCTACAGTTAGCTGAAGGAATGCACTCAGATCAAACAAACAACTGCAATAACCACTGGGCAAGAAGGTTGGACCTCAGCAACAGGAAATCCAACGGGAGGCAGGGAATGGACACTGTGAGGTGATCTCAAGGGGAGCACAACTTGAGGGCCTTACTGGCAAAACTGTAGCACCTTTGTTTCGCCATCCACTACGTATGATCAAATAATTGCTCCAGAAAACTGTGCTGGTACTGTACAGCCTAATGTAAATCAATGCAAGAATTCAGCTATAAATTTTACTTATGAAGCGTCTCATTTTCAGCTTTTGTTGAACCTGAAAACTGAGTTACTTTTTGTTTAGACATTTAGACGACACTAACATGGTCACAGATTCATTAAGGATATTAAGAAGTAATTTTCTGCTGAGTGCGTTGGGCAATAGACAAAAAACAAGAAGCACTTTCCATTATTTGCCAAGGTATAGCACAAATATCAGGCGAAATCATGATATTTCACTGCATGTGTAAGGGGGATAAAAAGGAGTGCATAGAACCAAACACTAAATGCTGTGAAAGTAAAAATGGTGCAAAATTTGTGTTTAAGCATATTGTCATCCATCCACACATTCAGACTGCAGAGGTGAGCATATTAGATGGCATTAAAATGGAGGACTTTGTTTGAAAGCTCCATGATTTCAGGCACTCGCATAACACCTGGATCAAAAAGACGAGGCTCTTCAGTGTCCACCTCCTACACCCTACACATACTCACTGGCCTGACAAAACAAAACACCGAACCACTACCTTTGTTTTCTTGTCATTATTACTCGAGAGTCTGGTTAGCATAGGCAGTGTGTGGGATAGACGGTCTGCCTTAATATATTCTCCTGCAATTTATATTCATTATGCCATTTGCCTGCCTAATTATGATTGTAGCAGAGAGGGAACAGGCTGACTAACACTCTCTTTCCTGTCCTCTCAATTCTTATATGAGCTCTCCTTTTTAGCCATGTTTCAGAAATTGGTTTTCAGTCCAACTCTGTTGTGCTGGTCTTTGTCATTATCAATTCATCGCCAGCCTGGTGTAATTCAGCCTCTCATATATTTATGATATCGCTGCCCGAGGGTCACCAAGACACTAAACCTATTAACAAAGATTTGGTAGCTGTGTAGACTTTCCTGATCCTTGTCTTTGCTCGTGTTTAATATGCATACTCTCGACTCACACACTGGGCCATGTGATGAGTCAGAAGCGGGGGAAACACACAGTGCTCTCAATGTGGGTGAAGTACACAGAGCAGAAGATTGAAGGGGAGGGCTGCAAGATCAACCACACAGCTCTGTGTGCAGGGATCAAAAGAGGATAATGTGAATGGTTGATCAAGAAGGTCGGGTGCTATTACCTCATTACCATTAGGACATGCACCCAGCTGATGTAATAAACTAAAAAATATGTGAGAGCCACGTGCCTCACTTGGGTTTACTGGTCACTTGAAGGGCCTGCAGATTTCTTTGTGCTACTTTCAGTGACTTCAAGTTACAGGACGGCTTCTGAAAATCAAGGCAGGAGAAACAATCCCACCCCTAATAAGTTTTTATTTGATTGATTTATTTGTTGGTTTGTTTAATAATAATTTTAAGATCTGGAATTGTTTCATAACCTTCAGATAAAAGAGGGTGAGCTGATTTCTCTTTTTTCCCACTTGTTTTCCACTGAACTAACCATTTCCTGTCTGTTGGTTCATGTGAAAGAAATGAGAGTGGCATTGGTATTCATGTGCACCTTAACCTTCAACAAATGAGAAGAGCTGAGAAGAGGTTCATCAGTACCTCAAATTAAAAAAATCAGATACACTATGCATAAACACTTTTTAGTTATTTAAAGCTATTGACTTGTTCCAACCTCGTCACTCAGCATCAAGATAGAGTTGTATTAACAGGGTAGCTGTAAATAAGCAAACTGCATGATGTGCTTATTTTTCTTCAATAAAAAGGTAAAAGATAAAAAAAAAAATACAGTATTTACAGCAACAATAAAGTTTGCATGCCCATTTCTATTCTTCATCACACCCTGAACTCTCGTAGGCAGGGGTGGGCAACTCAGTTCTTGTCATTTATTTAAGCACTCTTCAGGAATACTTCTCCAGGCTCCTTGAAGGATACTCAAAACTCTTTGTTGGATGTTGGCTGGTTGTTCTGTTCTCTGTAAAGATGATCCTACACTGCTTCAATAATGTTGATGTCTGGGCTCTGGGAAGACCATTGTGTGTTTTCTCTATCCATGAAAAATGAAGCCATTGCTACCAGAACTTTTCCAGATGGTATTGCATGGTGTATGAAAATCAGATGATGCTTTCCTGCATAACTAGATCCATTTTGGCACAACCCCCAACAGCATGGATGGATGGATGATATTCTCTTCATTAAGAATGGAAGGGACAGCCAATCTTCTACTGAGGCAACAGGGCCAGATGGATTTTTCAGGTTCTGTATCAGGTCTTTGCTGCTCCCTATTTCTTAAAAACATAACTAGCTAAATGCTAGTTATCTGCCGCAGGTACCAAACTTTTTAGGCCTGCCACTTATTTTGTCCTCCACCTTTGCAGTTTCCTCATATTTTTTAAAGACATGCTGAGATATACTGAGTTTCTCATTTGATACCATAGTGTGAGGAAAGCAACATTTGAATTTCTTACATCTGCTTTTCTTTTCTTCTTCTTCTTCTTCTTTTTTTTTGTTTTTTTAGCAAAAATTGGAAATTTTTCATTCATAAAAAAGAAAGATTGTCACATTAGCTGGCACACTTTTGCCTCTTCATCCAAATGAGATGCTAACAATAGCCAGTGATAGCTGCCTGGAGGCCTATTCTCTTAAGAAAAAGACAAATAAAGCACTGCATGCTTTATACAATTTGCAGTTAATGAGTTTGAACAGAGGTTTCCTAAATTAAAGACAGTTAAACAACAAGCTGAGTACATAAAAGCTGCAATGAGCTCAAATTCTCAAATGAAAAGCTGTTGGTGTGAATTTGTGTTTTGATTGCACTGGTTTGGTTGACATTTATGAAAACTTGACTGTAGGTGCTCTCTACAGCGTTGGATTCCCATAGTAATGCTTCCCAAAGTTTTTCAACATGTTTTTCAAAGTAATTAATAATAGCCATTCACTCATTGATATTCTTGATATTGATGTCTGCATGAACACTAAAAGGCCACATCATAACCACTTCAACTGGTTTTCTGATTCATGCTTAAAGTCTACAATGTAAATTTACCACAATTTTCTGTAAAGTCTGTCATTGAAGTTTCTCCCACTCCCACTGTTCCAGTTAAGAGACTGGTAAAAACTGATATATTTGACAGCAAGCTCAGTATGTAATTTTGTGCTTCATCTGCCACCCTCATAAACCATCCTGTTTACTATTTAGTGTCTCTTTCGATTACCAGCCAAGAGGATATTGGCCTCAGCCAGGAACAGCACATAATATTGTAGCCCACATTTTACGTCATCGTCCTTAAATTTCAACACATTCGCACTTTGTCTGAGTTGGTAACTGGGAAAAAGCTTGTGTTAAATTTAAATTTCAGACTACAACTTCCATCCTGGGAACCATCAGTCTGCGCCTACCTCCTGGTGCTCTATGGAGCTCATGTGCGTCATAACAAGTGCATCAGTCTGACGAATACAAGTCCAATGGGAATGACAAACGGGGCCATAAAGATGATTTTCTTCAATAACATTTGTATAGCTGTGTCTTTATCAGTATCATGGATATTACACTCAACTATTTATGATTAATAAAATATATTGTTTATAAACTTCCAATAAAATATTTGCAAAGCGTAATAAATCATTTATCTGTGATTTGCTCATCAGCATTTGATTTTCTTCATAACTGATTATATTAAACTCAACATTGATGTTCTGTTAAATCTGATCAGTAAGTCTAAAATAATTGTGCATCGTAGTGACGATTAAGAGTGCAGTGAGAGTGCTATTATTTAATGGAGACACTAGTCATATCCTTCTATCCATCCATCGCAACACCATATAAGATCTTGGTTTGTTAGCCCAGTATCTGATGCACACCTTTCCCCATACCCCCTTTATGCGAATATAATCCTCTTTATACATTTAAAAAGGTCCACAAACTTTCTTTCCACTCAAACTTTTGGTAATAAGCTGTTGATTGTCAGGCAAGTCTTTTTGTTTCTCAAAGTTATTCAGATGTTGCTGCAAAACTGAACAAATAGCTAAAATCTGTGTGACAAACCATTATGAGATATAACTATGGGGGTGCAGAACATACTTATTTGTCATATAGCAAATAATTTTCTATCATTTTCTGTTACTTCTGACTGACATGGAAGACTGTCATAAAGAAACTACTAATACTGGTTTCCCCAGTAAATCAAAGGTGAGGCCTTTAAAAGGATTGAGTTGTAGTCATTGTCTCTGGACATGTAACTGAGAACTAACTCATCATCCATCAATAACACACTATTGTTTTGTAATCTGCTCCATTAACATTCTGTGTGATGAGTGCGCTAAGTGTCATTTTCAAGCCTGAAACCTTTGCTTGTATTCACTCAGAGAAGGCATAAAGGTTGCATATTTTGAAAAGTGGCTTTTAATGTTGATGCATTCAAAATAGTCCTCAGTGGAGACATGCCGCCATGTTTAATGGGATTACTCCTTCATAAATATGCATAAATATGCATGAATCACTTAGTAAGTAGGACATGGTAGATTTTTCCATTGTCATGGTTTCTAAAATAACATAGGAAGGAACTGGATGTATCAGACACTATGAAATGCTAGCAATGCAGCAGCCAAAACACTTACTACAGAGCAACTTTTAAACTAAGTCTTACTTAAACGTGTGCTCCATGTTCTCATTTCATGAGCAAGCAAAACTGCAAAAAGCAAAAGAAGCAAAATATTTGTTTAAACTGACGGCTTGTGCAGAGTTTTGAACTTCTGTGCAGGATTGAGTGTTCTGGTGAGGTTAAGACCACTTGTGTCAACAGAGAATTGGCGGTGGATCCAGACATGCTCTTTGGCGTGTTTGTCAGTACAGTCGGGGAGCTGATAGGGAGATTACCTCTCCTAAAGCCATCTGGATCTGAAAACCCTCCATGTGATGCTGCAATTTTGAAGATGATAGTTAGAGATGATGTGCAGCCTATTAGAGTACAATCTGTCCTCGGGGTAGTTTTTAAGGCATATTTATTCACAGATATTAATTGTAAGGCAATCAAAAGAAACCTGTTTCTCATTTTTTCCCAATAACTTTAGTAATTGCTGCCAAGTTCTCCTGTACCTTTATAAATAATAAGTGCATGTTTATCAGAAAACCATTAAATGTGGTGTGTGGACCTCTGTTATTAGCTGTTAATTATGCTCCTTCTACTGCAAATCTTAATCTTGTGAGCGCCACACAGATTCTACTATCCCTTCACATTACATGGAAGAGATCACGCAATCCCATATAAAATCAGCTATATAAAAAAGTTCATTAGATTATTCATTAGTTAGAAACTGCAACAAAATTGCAATCCAAAATCTTGTTTTTGTTTATCACGATTTCTCTCCTTAAGCAACGTTCTGCATCAGTATCGTCACCATAGCTGCACCAGTTTAATCTGAAATCTTTGAAGTAGAGAAATAGATAAAAGTTGAGAAAACCTGAAAAAGTACATTTTGGGTAAACTTTTAAAAGTCATGTCAGTATGTGGATAGATGGCAGCTCAAAAAAAAACAAAAAAAAAAAAAACGTATAACATCTGACATGTCCAGTGTTGGGTAAGTTACTTTAAATTAGTAACTTACCCAACACTGGACATGTCTCATTTCTACATTTTAACATCAGGCTTTTATTCTAGCTGTGATTTCCGTGTGTCAAAAGCATTTTCTATCATAGTCATACTTTGAAACTTGTGAAATGTTCTATTATATCATAGTTTGGAGACACTCCATTCATCAAACATCTTTAGGTCTTCAAAAACTTTTTTATAAATCCTCATAATGTGAGCACACAGAAGGGCCTGGATCACAGATGGTCTCAGGATCAATGGATGAGCTCTTCATATTTTGCTGCCTTAAGGTGAAATACCTCTTTACCCATTTCACTAATCTTTTGCAGAGGGCATCCACTTGCTGTGACTCTTGTGTTCAGTGCCCTTATCTGCTCGGGCACACTCGGGTCAAACGTTCTGTGCTTATGAATCAATATAGTCTCAATAATACTGGAATCAAAATGCCACAAATGATAAAGTGCAACAACCCTTTGCACTTTGAGGGTTTGTAACTTCAAAAATAGTCTTAGTATGAAGTTAAAAATATAAAATATAAGTACTGTTAGTGTATAAACAACAAAATCAGCTTATTCTGAGGGCGTTGGGTGGGAGGTAGTAATTGATTTTTCAGGGAATTGTTTGAAAACACGGATTTAACCTGAATACATGAAGAAGAAAATGTTAATGGTTGCACAAGATAATTCATTTAATTGCTAACTTTTTAAAAAAACTACACAACCTAACAAACAACTGCAGCATCACTGCAGTTGAAGCAAATCTCTGTAAATTTTACAGGGATTACTTAAAAGCCGGTGTGGCTTGATTGTGAATGCACCCCGAAGCTAAGGCATTACCAGCAGTTTTTCCTGTAAATGATTAAGAATTTTAAAGGCTTCATTCGGTGAACTCCCAATCTTTCACCCCGTAGGGTGTTCTTGTAAACAAACAAAATTATGTTTATATTTAGTGCTTCTTACTGACTGTTCTGGCTTGCCTTTGCAGTCACACATCTCTTACTGTCGTGGTCTGTGGATTTTGTTGTTTGGCGCCCTTAGTTTAAAGCTTTTTCAGGTTCAGCTGTCAGTTGGGTTTTGCTTTACTTTTGTCATTATAAGTAAGACTCTTATGGTTAAAGGATTATGTTATTGTGTTTCTTTGTGCCACAGACTCAGTCATTTTAGTCTTGTTCTTAGTTTCTGTTTAATTCCACATAATTTAAAAATCATCTCAGGGTTTTTAGTTCCTTTTAAGTTTTGTATCATCATCTTCCTTGTTATTAGTAATTTTTTGACTATGTGCTCTCAGTTTAGTCTTCAAGGATCCTTGATCCTTAATCTCTCTTTATTAGTTTGTTTTTTATGTAAACTTCCTTGTGTTTTGGGTAATCCCCCATCCAAATATTACTCTGTATCAAATTTCTGTGTTGGTTGGTGTCTTGCTTCGGTGTTTAGTTACTTCTGTTACTTGGTCCGTTTCCCTCTGATTTGCTTTATTGCCTTATGTGTATAAATAGTCCCGGTGTTCCTCACAGCCTTTGTTAGATTATCTGCCATTGCTCATAGTAAGTTTCCTAGTGAGATTTTTGTATTAGGCATCCTTTGATTATTGTCTGTTTATTGAATTTAGCACTAAAATCTATCTCGTCTTTAACAAAAATTGTTTTCTTCAGGTATTGTCTTAATTCACACAAACATGTGCCTCCGACATTCACTAATACAAGTCAAATTTCTGAGCTGTGCCAAATTGTCCCATTTCAAATATGGCTGTTTAGCCTAAAACAACAACACTGACCTCTTTATCATGTTAGGCTTCGAGGAGCTCGAACTTTTCCATTATGAGACCTGACACTTGGAATATACATGTGGTCGTGTGCATGATCAGATTATGTAAAGACAGCTTCAGTGGCACCAGAGTTAAGATTTGTTATGTCAGAGTACCATTTCCATCTTTAAGAACATCCACTCTCACTCACGGGCACATGTGTCACTGACATATGTCTCTGTGAGATGGTGGTAGTGTGAAGGACAGTGTTCACAAGGAGATGGAGTGGTGTAAGTGGGACAGTATAATTTGGAGAAAACTCAGAATACCAATGTGTGTGTGTGAGAGAGAGAGTGATACAGTACAACCCTGCATGTTAGGGGGTAAAATATGGTTTCTGGTGTGTGACATTATGATGGCGTGTGGGAGAGAAAGTGAGATTTTCGGCTGAAAAACTTTAATGTGTGAACATGCATGTGTGCAGATCATCACGTACACATGCACACATAAAAACACGCTACCCTCTGACCCAATCTGCTCCCAGTGAGTAACTCTTTGCAGTTCCCAGGCTGTACTCTACACCCCCCCATCTGTAAAAGTTCAAATGGATCATATGTGAAAATCTTCACATCTTTTTAACACCTCCTGGTTAAAATTTTCTTGGTGTGATTTAGAATGAGATATTTCATGGAATTGGGGGGGGGGGTGGGGGGGGGTACATAGAGCATCACAAGATGAAACGTGTATGTCCTCATAAACAAACAGAACATTGTACAGTGCCACTAACTTCTGAAACGCAGGACAAGAAACCTTCGCATTACACTACATCACTAAGGTCAAAACATCTGCTTATTTATCAGCTGATTAGTCATCCTTAGCAACAACCTCATCATCAGAGGTGGATTTAATCAGACCGTCAGCTTTTGCTACACGTGGGTGTGAGACAGAGTCAAAAAGATCTTTGACATTTGAATAACAAAACCCTCAGTCTCAGCTACCCTCCAGTTCCACATCACAGTGACATTATTTACATAATCTACGTGACCGTATTCACAGACAGATTTGTAGCAATGATGCATCCTGCTCTGACACAACAAACAAGAAAACAACAAAAAAGATGAATTATTTGGGAGTTGAAATGTCGCCTACAAGCTGGACGACTTGTTTAGCCTTCAAGATAAATCTGTGTCATTAGCGCAGCTTTCTCTTCATGAAATGTCATTAGTGGCACAATGACGTGGCTGCTACTACTACTACTACTGCTCTTTTACCTTAACCTAGACTAACCAGACCACTGACCACTTCTATTTACTGATGTTTTCTTAAGGTGCAGTGCATTTGAACCTTCAAGGCTTTAGGCCACATATTGATCCGCCACTCCAGCACCTTCAAATAATGAGTTATAAAATCCGACAGGCAGTTTAATATTTAATATCAAGTGAATTTATGTTTCCTTCTCATTCCTGACATGCATTCATTAATGCAGTCATCAATAAAGCTAAGGTCACATTAATTCAACATCTAGCCAACAGCTTCTTTGATTTTTGGTCTAACACTTCAAATGGCTAAACAAAATTAGACAACGGATCTAAACATGTGTTGCAGACCTTATTTAAATGTTTTTGTATGGACAAAACTACAACAAAATACTACAAATCACAAATAAACAAATAAATGAATAATTACTGGTTAGTTTAGTAGAGTTTAGTGCAGGCTAACCTGGGTTGTTTGCAGTACTTGCATGGTGTGTTGTATGTAGTCAGGTTAGGTCAAAGGCAGCATTCATCTGTTTGTTAAAATAGCAAATGGACTGGTACTGCACTCTAACTCTGCACCAGTGTTGGTCAAGTTACTTGAAAAATGTAATCAGTAACTAATTACTGATTACTTCCCCAAAAAGTAATCCTGTTACTTTACTGATTACTTATTTTCTAAAGTAATTAATTCCTTAGTTACTTAGTTACTTTTTAAAAACACGATTTACAACCTGAATAGGTGATAAAGCGATAGATCTTTCAGCCCAATTCTACTTTTTCTGCATAATCCATCATACAAAATGTAATCAAATGGAAAAGTATCTTTTTTTAACTTGTTTTATCAGTTTTAATCTTTTAACTTTATGCATCAAGCAAAAATTTAATTACATGCAACATTCTCTGACTGGAAGAAATTTGTTTAATATTTAAACCTGCACATTCCAGCACATAAAATAAAATATTTTTTTGTGTTTACACTCAGTCTTTTAAATAGATGCAAGTGAAACACGGCAGAAAATAAATAAAATCAAAGACTAGCGGTCCTGTTGCTCTATTTTCACCTGTAAAGCAAGAGTGGGGTAGGCGGAGGTTTACCCTGGTGCAGGTGTGCCGCAGTTGAAGAATCCGCGAGATTCTCTGTGTATTTCCCATTACGTCGTAGCGCACTCGGTGCTTGCTTGGAAGTTTTGGGGGTTTTTTCGCTGTAAAAAGAAGTTTTCTTCCCACGCACAACGGACACTAATGTTTTTGTCACTTTTTATGGAATCAAACTCAAAGTAAGGTCAGTGCTTCCACACTTTAAACGCTGCATGCTCATACTCTCTCCTGTACTCGATATATTATCCATTGTTGATCTGCACACAGCTGTTGTCACAAACATGGCACTCGCTTACGTCACTGTCATGAGACATTCTGGCAAAAAATCACGGTCTTAGTAACGCAGTAACGCAGCGTTCCTACGGGAAAGTAACGGTCATATAATTACCGTTTTTGCAATAGTAATCCCTTACTTTACTCGTTATTTGAAAAAAGTAATCGAATTACACTAATTTCTGAATTAAATTTAGGTTAATCGTGCTACTTATTTTCATTAGCCAAATTCTGGTTGTTCTCCCCCGGGTGGCTTTATATTGGTTAGGTGTTAAAAAGCTGTTGTTATGGCTCATATGACATCTGCTTCTATCTTGTCCAATTCATTTGTTTCCACAAAGATTAGTGACTCTTAAACCCAGCAGCAGCACCACAGGTCAGCTGATTGCAGCTCATTGTCAAAGGAAAATCTACTGGAGCTCCCAGTGCAAATTATTATGTGACTCATTTCTAAGTGATTCTTTTCCCCGTGCTGCACGGCTTCACCAGATCTTTAAAGGGTTCCCCCACCTGCCAAATTCTACTTCAACCCCTGCAGAGAACCTAGGCATGAGGTATCAGCAGGATAAAAATAAAACTGGTGGCACACAGAGAGGCGTCACTTTTTATACAGCAAACATCGCCACAGCTGGTGGAAATAAATCTGTTTGTTACGACCAAATTTTCCATGTTCAGTGAAATTTCCTTAAAATTATATGCTCATGAGCACATGTTGTTGGCAGGCTTTGAAAAGGAATAGAAATAATGGATTACATGTATATTATAGAGAAAAAACATGATAAAAAACATCTGATGAAACTTAAACATTTTGTTGATGTTTGCCAGAAGGACAACAAAGTGACATACATAGAAAAAGTTTCTTAAAACCAAAACTTAAAAAAAAGAAGAAGTAATCACTGGTGAATTGTGCTGGAATCCACAGCTCCAAGAGATTCTTCAAATCAAAGCTAAGTGCACATTTCAACTAAGCTCAAAAACAAGGGGTTTTCAGCAGTCCATGAGACTTATAGGGGGCTGAGACGGGATGGATCACTGACACTGGAGTAAACTGTGATTAATAATAATAATAATGGATAGGATTTATATAGCGCTTTTCAAGGCACCCAAAGCCAAGGCACCCATGAATGAAGTCCAGAGCAAACCACACTATAAATCAATACACTTACTGTATTTAGAACATTTCCATCTTGATTTCATCTGCCTCCTACTCAAACCTGCGATTAAATCTCACTAATAATGGTACACAGCATATATCACCAACCTCTGTGAGTGGACAATGTGCTTTTGATTAGATATTTAGATACATTTTGGTGTAATTTGGGTCATGCATAATGATCATGATGAGGAAGAAAATGATACTAAAAACACTGTTATATTGTTAAAGCTATCACACCAGCACTTCCTGTGATATGCAGATTACAATTAATGGAAATCACACCGTGTTCTGAACGTGAAGAGACCTTGGTAAACACTTTATTACTAGTTTCGGAAGTTATTTTCAAATTATGGCTTATTTTAAAAGCAAAAGGTAATTATCGTCAGTGCTGTAAAAAAATTAGAGGAGTGAAATAGTTGTGGGTGTAAAATTGTGTTTCAATCCTTTGTATTGGCATCTCAGCTCAGTTATAGCTCCTTTCAGTTTTAGCTCTTTTTCACATCCAAAGGTATTAACAGGAAACGCTTTTACACTGTGAGAGGGTGTGAAGTGCTTTGTGTTAGAATGAAAATAGACAAAACTTTGTTGTTAGCATCATTTATGTGGATTGTAATATAGTGATCTGACTCGCCAATCATCGTCAGTAAATTTAATAAAATCCTGTATGGCCACATTTTTAATCAAAGATGTTAAAAATTGTGTTGTTAGTTTTTGTTGTTTTAGTTTTTTGAGCTTTTCAAATACATCTTATTGCTTCTGTCACTTTGGGGAAGCTTATTTGAGGCTTTACCACAAAGCCAAGTTTCCTCCTTATACTATTATAGTAAATCTATATCGTTCCACATAAACATACCCTTAGCTCTTGACTGCTAGCAGGGCATAATAGTCTCTTCTTTTGTATGAGTCTCTGTTGATGACATATTTTCACACATGTTAAAACATGTCACAGAAAGACAGGGTAAATAGGTGGGCTTCATTATTAGCATATGATGTCAGGAATGCAGGGACATTTTAAGAGATAATTGATGGCTGCTTTTATTACAGTAACTGTCAACATTGTCAAACATTAAAACTACAATCATAACATTTCATACTACAATTAGGCTTTGTCCACACTTTCATTATCTGTCACACCATCTTGCTATATGGGTTACTGCACTTAAGAAAAGAGCTAAACTAAAGCTGCTTAAAACTACATATTTTACATATTAAACAATCAATTATAATGTTATGCTACAGTTTTTATTGTCTATTCTGTCAGTTAAAGCTATGATACAAGTTGAGTATTGATATTCAGGACTGTCACTGTGAAAGTCACTACTAATTTGTTTCCTTCCAAGGAGTCTTAGAGTTTTTTAAAGTGGTATTAGGCCGTAGTTCTGCTTTGGATTTACCTTCATTTTCACATATTTTCCACTTCCGTCCTTGTAAAGTTTAAGAGATCACTTTCTCTGAACCACTGAACCGAAAATAGCACGTAATTGAACGGATAAACTAGTGTTGTGTCGACACATAACAGGTGGCTGAGGTATGCTAATTACATAAGAACTGGGCTGAAAATCGGTGGTAACAGGTTTTATGCAGTGGTGAATTTAAAGTTTTTGGTTCCGATCTTTGTATGGATGCAGTCATCTGTAAAACACAGTAGAGCCTCTGCCATGGTGATGTTGGGGGATCTTGTCAAAATTGATGGAATTATGAACACAGAAAAGTGCTGTCAGATTTTGATCCACCATGCAATACCATCTGGAAATGCAGCAATAAACCAGACAGAGCCTCCACTGTGTGACTGACAGCAGCTTCATTTCACGAAAATGATCCCAAACACACTGCCAGCGCAATTGTTGCACCTATTTCCCATTTTCCTAGTAAAATATAAAGAAATATGGGGTGGCTTAAGACTTTTGCACAGCACTGTAATGCCGTATTTGTTCACTTTAACAACTGTATTTATGCCAAAAAGAAGTCTCACAATTTTTATTTCAATATAAGTTTATAAAAGCAAAAAATTTGGAGTCTTGCAAGTATCTATATGCATCATTAATGTCCGGCTGCAGGCTGCAGAACTTTGTGGAGGGAGTCTTCAGCTCTGCTGTACTACTACATTCACCATCACTCCAGGCTGCAGTAAATCTATCCCAGAACAACACACACACACACACTTCTGTGAGCGGATACCAGCAGGGCAACTTTCTCAGTGTCACACTGTGTTGTGACAACAGCCACACCAGCGGGTCAGCCGCACCATCAGGTCAGCTCATTTGTACCACAGTGATGCAGTTTCACACTTTGTTGCACTTGCATTGAATTATATTTATTATGTATCATGCTTTGGTAATGGAGTGACACATCACCAAAATTGTCCAGCTTCAAAGAAAAAAAGAAATTACACATTACTTTATCAGTGTAATAATTAGACGTTTGGCTAGCTGGACAGAAATAGAGGTGTAAGTCTTACTGACGTCAGTGGCACACAGTTTTCTACTCGTGAACGCTCACAGAAACAGAATGAGTGTTTTGTTCTGGAAAAAGGGGAGCAGCAGAGAAAACATGTACAGTATCCAACTATCAAGAGGTTGTACTCAGACCTGAGTCATCCTCAGATGCTTTCAGGAAACAGGTATTTATTCCAGCCCTTGCCCCACTACCACCACCACACCCCCTCATTACTCACAAAGAATGTTAAGGCTTTAAGCTTTTAAGGCTATAAATACATAAAGAAATATGGTGTCATTCATTCACCCTCCTCTCCTACATGTCATCCTGTTCATACTGTACTGTTGCTATTCATAGCTAAAACACCTTTTTGTGAACTTAAGTGAACTCTTTTTGTCTACCTTTCCCCCATTTAGCAACCCTGAAAAGTGGCTTGGAAAGTGCAACAATGTGTACACACACACACACACACCTACCCTGTTGAGATCCATTAGAACACTAAAACATGCCACTTCTGAAAATAGTTCAGAGCAGAGATGCGCAGGAGTGACCATGCAGGTGGATGCATGTGAGTAAAAAGTGTGAGACTGAGGGAACTGAAAAGACATGTGAGCCAGTTTCGGTTGTTTTGAGTTTTGCTCTGGCTTTTCGTCTTATTTCAATATTCATACAGGCATAAATCCATAAAGTGTCTGACAGAATTAAATCAGTAGACTTCTAGCTTTTCTTATTTCCTGGTGTGAATAAATGAGTGAAAAAGGGGAAAATTTGCAATCTGAAGTGTAAAATGCAAAAGCCACATTATAAGGATGTACACCTATAGATCCACTATATGGACGCCTATTAATCTTTGAGTTCTGGTGTTTTCACTCATATTGCCACATGTGTATAAAATCAAGCGCCTAGCCATGCACACTACCTTTAGAAACGTGTGAAAGAATGGATCGTGCTAAAGTGGTCACTGAACGGCAGAGTAGTATTGTAACAGTATTTACCTGTTGTAACAAGTCAGTTTTAAAAATGTCTTTCCTCCTATATTTTGCCGTTTGTAGTTACACAGTGGAGGCATTTTGGGAACCACAGCAACTCGGCCACGTGAAGTTACAGAGTGCTGAAGCGTGTAGTGTGTAAAATCCACTAACACTCTGTTGACTAACTCAGCTTGAGGTGTTCCAGACCTCTACTGGCATTAACATTAGCAGAAAACTGTGCACCGTGAGCTCTATGGTATGGGTAGACAGCTCCTGCAATCATAATGTGTAGGTGTCCCAGTGCTTTTTGTCTACACGGTCTATATTTTTAAGGCCATTATGTTTTTGTTTTTAATGGACACTTTGAATGAATTGAGTGCTGACTGGCCATTACTTTAACATTTTTCAGACACTGCGCTCCACTGTGTTGAAATGTGCACTTAGCAATCCTCCATCACAACAATAGACCATTTAGACATGCAATAACAACAGTTAACCTAAAATGCATTCCTGTGTGAGGCACCTGGAGCACCTTGAGAAAATCCATGCAGGCAGTACTATTTGCTCACCCTAAAGAGTAACATTACTCTTTAGTGGGGTGATTGTGGATCAGGAGGTAGGTGGTTCAATCCCTGGCTACACCAGTCTGCAAGCCAAAGCAAGATACTGAACCTTAACTTGCTCATGGAAGTGTAAATGCATGTGAATGTTAGATAGAAAGCACTTAAACATAGAAAAAGTGCTTGATTGAGTGTGTGTATAAAGGGGAATGAGGCATGTTGTTTCTGAGCGCTTTGAGCCCTCTAGCAGAGTAGAAAAGCAGAACATCAGAACTATTACATTTACCAGTGGGCACCTTTAGGAGAAACTTGGGTAAATCCAGATGGACAGGAAAAATTGCACTAGGCTAATATATCAGATGAAAATACATGTGAGGAGTTACAAATACATATAAAAGACAGGGGTCTCCAGTTTAACTTCAAGGGCCCATTGTTCAGGATACACCTATAAAGTTTCACAAACACATCTTTGACAGTTGAAATGCTGTGTTGACAAACGTCTAGACAGTCCAGACAGATAGATTATGCATAAAAGTAGCCATAGGTACAGTCTTTCTGGCATTTTCTGCTACAGTAGGTCTCCAGAGCCACATTTGGCTACAATGACGCACACACGCAGAGGCAGAAACATAAAATACCAGGCACACTGTTGCAGCTATTAATCACCTGCTGCACAGGATTGCATCAAAATAACCTTCCTTTAAACACATAGTGTGATATTGAATTGCATAAATACACTTTGTACTTGGCTTTAAATTGTATTTATTGATAAGCATTTTAAATATTTTTTAGATTAACACATCCTACACTCTAGTGTTTGCTCGCATGTCCCAGCTCACACCTGCTCAGGTTTCCTGATTTGCTAGATGTAGATTAATTGCAACTTGCAAATGAGGAACAAAGTTTAATTCTGAAATTATACTTAAAGATGAGGTTAACTGACACACAAATTCATCAATGCAAATTTGTAGCACATAAGGACATAATGTAAATTTTTATTTTTCTCTCTGTTTAGTTGAATGCAGTACATGCTGATAGCCTGAATATAGCTTTCCAATCACTCTGGCCCGAGGGACGATGTTTTCTCAGGGAGCAAGTATACAGATGTCAGTCGAGTGACCATCAGAGAGACAGAGATTGCAGAAAGAAACCAACTGACCCCCAGGCTGAGGGGCAAACCATTATGTCAGAGAGAAAGGGAGAAATGGACAAGCAAAAAGAAAAAGCTTTCAGCAGTGGGCAGAAACACAACAGCCTCACATTATTGCTGACGTTAACCTGGCTGTGAGACAACAGCCAAAGGAAAAAAGAGAGAGATACAGGGAGGAGATACAGGGAGGAGATACAGTGAGCGAGTGAGCAAGAAGCAAGAGCGAGCGGAAGTGGTGGGCGAGGCTGAGGCAGACAGTACGTTGAATTTGTGCAAGACTGATAGAAAAGCACTGATAAGAGAGATGGAGAGCTGCTGCAGGGGAGGAAGGAGAGACATGCGAAGAGAGAAAAGTATGTAGTGAGTGTTGATGAGAAATTGGTCTCGGAGGAGCAAAACAAAGAGCTAATCAAGGACAAGAGAGCAGCACACTGGTAAAGAGCCCATTCTCAATAACAGATGCATTATGCACTGGCATCAATTGAATAAAGAAGAGACTGAGCAGGCATGTAATGGTTTGCAGGCATGAAAGTTGAAGTCTGTAACCAAACCTAGAGGGAAATGAGAAAATTATAATTTATGGTTTTGATGTTTTCAGATTACACAATGTGTGGCTTAAAGGAATTTTATGATAGGATCAATTTGTAGAGATCACATTGTTTTTCTACGTGCTAGAGTAGAAACAATGACTATTACGTCAGACAACAAAACAGTCTAGTAGTCTGATGACAATAGAATAGGCCAAATGAAGCCCACTACAGCAACTTAGCACAGCTAGCTACATTGTTGCCAAGTCGGAATTGCTTGAACACTTGTTGGCATCATTCCAACAAACATGGAAACATGTGATTGGCTAATGATCCACCACATCGTCAGCACGCTAGTCCAGCTCAACTTTGACTTTTTGTTCATCACACCCGTCATTCAGCAACAAGTGTCAGGCTTCAAGCCGCCACCTTCTACTGACACTGGCTTGTACCCATTTGACTTTCCACCTGCAGTCTGAAGAAACCATTAGATAAATGATTTTCTAAATACATCTTAACCTTTGGAACAAACTTCACCTTTTCACTCAAATTGTGGAGATAGTGAAGTTAGTTTCATAACACAGCCATTGATGTGTGACTTCTTATTAGTGGTGCAACTATTCTCCAAAGGGTTTGAGCCATGCCTTCAATAGGCTGTCTTTATATAACAGGCCCGAACAGCTGATCGTGATTAGATTGAGAATAAATATTAACCTATTATTCTGCTATATTTTCTTTCAAGTCATTATCTGAAAAATCTTTAAACATTACAGCTCTCACTGATGTTGCATGCTTTAAGTAATCATTAGCACCTCCACATGGGGTATCACGTTATGGGAAGATGGAACCACGATAACATATTATGGATACTTGGCTATTGCACCCTTACATCGTCCTTTTTGAAATAAACATCCAACTAAACTTCTTTCACTGCATGCCTTACTCATAAATGGGATGTTAAGTAAGAACAACGATTCAGATCTTGCACCCCAGAAACACCTTCACCATTCTCTCTTTTCTTCCGTCTCCCTCCCATCCTCTTCTCCTCACACCCTGTCTGTACCCATCACTCTCTCTCTCAGCTGATTAGGTTTCCATGGGGACAGAAATCATTCTGTAGGCAGGTGGTGAATTCTCAAGGACTTGTATTAGTAATGGATTTTCCACTTCCGACACGTTAATAATTTCTCACAGGAAATAAAAAATGAAAAAAAGAGAGAGAGAGAAATTCAAGGAATGTTCCAGCTGAAGGCAGCGGGACTTGTCAACTACATATTTAATATGTGTTCTGGCTGTATGACATTGCCTTCTATTAATGCTAATAACTTAAATGTGCAGCCCTGTCTCTGCTTTCTCCATGGTATATGTGAAGTACTGTTCATTATGCAAAGCAAGTCAATTAAAGGAGCAGCTTACCAGATACCAAGACAGATGCACACATTCATTTTTTTGTAATTACACAGTGGTGTTGCCTTCAACCCCTGATTTTCTCCTTTTTTCCTTCCTTTATTTTGACACAACTCGGTCTCTGAATACTTTTGTATTACTTTTGCCAAAAAAAATCCATTTACCTCACATTTACTCTTTCAGTTCAAAAGTTTTATGCGTTACATGTTTTAAAAACATTTAAAATGATTTAAATTTAACCTCAAATAACCAATAACCTGAAGCCAAAATACAGAAGCAGTGTGTGAAAAACAAAAAAAGTACAGCCCATGATTAGTTATAATGCACAGTTCTATGTTTGGGAAAAAACAAACAAACATGGTACTGTGCATTATGGCTAAAAATCTCCATTTTGGTCTCCTGTCTTCAATGGACTTGTTCTGGAAGTCTTGTGGTTTGTTCAGATGCACCGTTGTAAACCGAAGCCATGCTGCCAAGTTCTTTTCAGACAAAATAGGCCTTCTCTGGGCAACCCTTCCAAACAAGCCATACTTGTTCAGACAGTCAGCATGCTAACTGAGGCCTGCAGAATCTGAGAGGTAGCTCTTGTTTTTTTTTCTCTGAGCATTTAATACTTTGACCTTAGGATGAACTTGCTGGGATGTCCATCTTGCATAGACAGACTGTCGTGAATATTTCCACTTGTGAATAATGTTACTCACTGTAGAGTGATGGACTTAAAATTCTTTGGAAATCAGCTTATAATCATAGAAAAATAGCTATTGCTGCCCGTCAGTCTCAGAATGGTGAGACTGATGGGCAGCAAAGGCTATTTTTCTATGATCATTGCTGATATCGTCCATCCTTGGCATCCTTGGTGTTGATTACTTAATGGCTTGCTGATGACCAATTAATCAAGTACATTTTATTAGCAGAACCTGACTAACCCTCTTAATTCCTATAGCTGTAGTAAAGGTGTATATTATTTTTTTATTCAAATTTCTCTTGTTCAATGTCTTATTGCTTTTTCTTGCTGTGTAATTAAAGTAAAGTGAAGTGATGCAGTTTCTGAGATGAAAAAACAAACTCGGGGAACTAACAAACATGAGACTGAAAGCAAAAAGCAGACACGAAATTAGGAGTCTGTGCAAAAAAGACTTGGCAATAAACCTGAAGTAAATTGAACCAAAGCTTTACCGCAGTACTTTCTACACTCTGTGTCTGCTAGTGGTTTTGAAAAGCTTGCGAAGAAAATGTTCAATACCTAACACGAAAATCCAATACCTGCTGTGAGAAAGTATTGGCCTTTCCTGACAAGCTGCCGGGCTTTTTTGTGTCTCTCTGGTCCACTGAGTTACAATAGAATATTTGCAGTCGGCGTGTTCCGTGTGAAAGGAGCACTGCAGTGCTGCTGTCAATGTCTGACTCCTTAAAAATATCAGAAAGTTATGTGACACTCTATACAACTGCAAACAACATTAAGTTGTTGAAATTGAAAATTATTAATAATATACTTGCATTATGATGGTAACACAATACCAGGAAGATGGAAGAATAACTATACTGCAGCAAACTATCAGACAACAGTCAAACAAATGCACAATGAGGCATTTTAACTGTAACATGTTTTCTTAAAAGTACCTTTCCTAACAGATTTTGCAGCCCTGTTGTTCATGAATGAGGATTTAAAGGAAGTAACTAAAGGGATCCATAAAAAAAAGTATGCAAATTACATGGCAGCTCTGCAGACTCCGACGCCAATCATCTTTCTCCATCTGCCTCTTATGCTCACTCTCTCACAGAAAAATATGAAGATGCATTGCTTCTGAGGTCGCTCAAGAATTTAGCTTCCTCTCAAAAAAAGAAAAAAAAAAAAGCAGGATGCACTCATCTTGCTATTGGGCCTCCTCTTCTGAACAATTACAATAGGCCTGACCCATCTGTACTGTAGCAGTGATCCAGGAGCAAAGTGACGTCCCAGTGACTCATATTTGCAGCTGCTTCTTCTCTTCTAAATATGCAACAGCAAATTGCATGTTGGTCATGATTTAACTCTCAAAGCATCATAAAAAATTGTCCACTAAATACATGCAATAGTAGGTGGGTTTAGTCTAAAGCCAAAGCTCTGATCACATTCCCGGGAGGAAAAAAAAGTGCTTTTTAGGTTTTTACAACCTCTTTAAAAGGAAACCACAGCATGTCGCTACAGGAAATATTTGTATATTTCCCCTTTATTAGCAAACGTCCTATAATAAAAACTCTATTCTTGGATGAGATAGATGGAACTGCATGGGGACACTCATTAACTTTTAGTTCAGGTAAAGTCGCTACAACATAGCAAAAAATAGAGTTCATTTAGCAAACCCAGTTCTGAGAGAGGGTTTTCAAATTTAAGACATTCAATTATTTCTCATGTTTGAAGAAAATAGTCTGTGTATATCAGCATACTTTACTTTGAAAAACACATTGATTGAGCCACTTATAGAAGCACTAACCTGACTGTATTTGTTTTCATTTCGCATCAAACAATCTCAGCCTAGATAAATGCAACATAATTGATTGTGCACGGAAAATTGAAATACAAAGTGGAGGCCATAATTTGGGAGCTATTTTTTGCTTGACCGGCCATTTCAGTACAAATCTGGAAAAACAAGGAGGCAGGGAGTATTTGCAACAGTTTATGGTTGCAACAAATAGACCTTAAACAGCATGTTGTGAAGTCAAATCACTTGTGTGATTTTATTTTTGTGTGTTTCTTTATGTAATATGTGAGAGGCAGTACATTTCTATTAGTGTGTTTTGTTTCTGCTGTGCTTATAGGCTTATGAGTATGCATTACAACTGGCAAAACAAACCAAAGTTGTCTTAGAGGAGCAATATGGTTAACGACTGCAAGCTTTATGGTTAACGACTGCAGTTTCAAGAGCTTGAGTTAGAAATGCTTTTTAAAGCAGAATTAAATGGTGCTGGGGCACTTGTTGTACTTACAATAATAAGCGGTAAGTACAACGTGATTAACACAGATTAATTATCTTATAAACAGAACAGCATTCATTTGGAGGAATGTTTCTGGCCACCTGATGATTCAAGCTGAAAATGCGCTGTCCATTTAGCTCTGTTTTAGCACTTTGCAGTGAAATGCTTACCTCAATTAGCTCAGCCAGGATTGGTACCTTTGTCTGCCAGGTGTTTGGTGCTTTGGAAGAGGCTATAGATAATGCAGAAGCAGCTTCCTGGTCTGCTAGAAAGCAAGGTTGATAGAGTTTTGAGACTCAACAAGTAAGTTTCATACTTTAGAATCATCACAATGAACAGAACAATGAAAAAGACACTCAATACAGCTGATAGAAACTACACAGTCAGAGGATTATAACCTGTGGGTTCACTGACTATGAACAATACATTCACCATTAAAACCTCCTGATGCTTTGTGTAGCATCTAGTATGGATGGTGTAGTCCATAGTTAAAACATGTTTTGGAAGATCTGCAAATGTTCTGTCTAAGGACCACGCATGTTTACTGGCTCAACTTTTCTTTTTACTCAGTGCCCCTTTCTTGAGTATTTTGAATACATGCAGTCATGGAAGAGAGTTTGCACAGGATTCTGTGCAGTCCTGTGCAAACTGAGTACACGCCACGCTCAGTAGCGTGTGGAACCACCATTAACAGCAACACCATGAACTAAAATTCTTCTACATAACTTTATCAGACTCTCAGATTATTGCGGAGCAATCTTGACCTGCGCTGCTTTATAACATTGCTTCAGTTTATTGAAGTTTGTGGGAATTTGTTTATGCAAAGCTCTTGTCATGTACCACAAAGCATTTCAGCCAGGCTGAGGTCTGGACTTGACAGTTGGTATGAGGTGTTTGTGCTGACATGATGTGTTTGGTATCAAACATGGCACATTTAAACACGTATGCTTGGTTTCATCTGTCTAATCTGTCCAAAGGACATTGTAATAGAAGTCTTGCTACGTTCACATGCAGCTTTGGTAAATCTAAACTATGCTGCCATGTTCATTTTTAGAGAGAATAGGCTTTTCCCTGATAACCCTTCCAAATATGTTGAAGCTCCAGCAACACTTATGAAGAACAACTTGATTATTTGGTCAGATGGTACGATGTGGACCTTTTCACTGAGCATTTCACAATCTGACCTTGGGTTGAGTTTGCTGGGAAGGCCACTCATCAAAAGATAGTGTTAACGCACACCTGCTCCAGACCAGCAAACTGCAAAAACTTTTACTTTTATAGAGGTGCTCACACTTGCTGATGATCAGTTAATTAAGTGGATTTCATTAGCAGCACCTGTCTGCTACTTACCCTCTTTTATTTCTATGGCTGTAGTAAGGATGTACATAGTTTTTCACATGACTATTTAAGGGCTAAGAAAGAGCCCTACTGTAACACCATTCCCCAAAGCTGTGTTAGAGTTCCTGGTGAAAAGACAGGTCTCGCTATGATTAAAAAATTAAGCAGAAGGCTTTTTTGTTCTGTTTTCTTTTCCTTCATTGCTTTATTCTCTTTCCATCCATCCAACATGCATTCGTTGTCAAGACAAATCTATGTATACCTACTCCAAACATCAAATGACTCATTTTATCCTCTATTGGCAAAAAACACATAAACAAGCCTCAATGTGTTTACACAACACAAGTGCATTATGGCAATTCCAATCCACTTATTTACTATATTTCATCTGGGAAAATGCAAAATGGAAAAGTAAAACCTAGAAAAGTAAAACCTAGAAAAGTAAATCTGATGTGTTAAGGTTTACAAAGAGATTAGCTTACTTACAATGTTTTTTCAAACTTGCATTAACTGTAAAATACTGTGTTTAAAGTAGACAATTTCTCGTGCGTTTTTTCCACCATCATTTCAAAAAAGAAATTTCAACTGGAACAGCTTCCTTTACGACTGCAGCCACTCAAATTCATAAAGTACTCAGTTTGTTCCTCAACTTCATCGGCTGGCTGCGGGATTTTTAGATTTAGCTCTCATTTAACAGTTTTAATGAACAATCATTTTTCTTTTGGTCTATAATGCTCTTTTCTTGCCAAAATGTCTTCTAAGTCTTGTCTTATTCTTTTTATAATGCCATGATGGCACTTTGTCTGTAGCAGAATAGTGACGGTCCATCAATATCTGCCTGTGTAATGTTCTACTGAGTAGCACTGACAAGTAATGCTCAGTCACTACAAAACAGTGCGTCAAACACACTAGACAGCTTAGTCCCTACGCTGCCACTATTAATACAAACATTACCAATGCCACCAGCCCACTGGGATATCACCACTTCTTAGTAAGAGAATAAATGTGTAGGGGGCAGGAAATAGGGCCCAGTTTGCAAAATAAGACAAAAGACAGAAGTCATATTTTTATTTGATTATTGATCCATGACTACAAGTTGTAGAATGAGTAACCGCTGACACACGGTCCACTCCTACCTTTGAGTGTAGGTTGTGGGATGGTCTAAAGCACGAGTTTTCTGGGCTAAAAATGATTCCAACCTGCTGCCCAAACACTGAAAACTGTCACACTCCCCCGCACAAAGACTGGATAGCCTCGCGCTCACTCCCCCTCACTGTTTCACCAAGTTAAGGCCAGTTTTGTTTATTTGCAGGGATGAAGATCATTGTTAACAATAAGGTGAAGACACAAAGATAAAGAAAACAACTATATTTTGCAGTCTCAGAGCCATGAAATTAAAATCAAGGGCTCCAGCTGAGGCATCAGTGATTTGTACCTCTTTCAGGAGTGACATGTGGAGCATGTCTTACTTACTTCCTCGACTTCTGTCCTCATGGCTGTAGAAATGTGTGGTGAAAGATGTGATAAGGCCAGAGGCAGGTGGCCAACACAGACTTTGCAATTAACCTAAAATGAATGTGGGAGAACATTAGAACACCTGGAAGAAACCCACACAGTGAAACAGATAACATGCAAACTCCACACAGAAAGGCCCAAGCTGATCATCACACAAGAATCCAGAATCTTCTTGCTATGCTAATCAATGCTAACCACTGCGTTTATGTAACACTACTTCAAGACTTTCCACTCCAACAGATTCATCCCAACACTTCTAACCCCAGAACTTGCCAAAGTGCAAACATTTAGAAACTGACAAAGACTGCACAAATCTGACCTGAAGGGAACTAACATCATGCTCTGAAGCATGATGGTGGTGAACGGGTAATTATTTGGTGGTTGCTTCATTATACCAGGGACTTGCAATGACTAATTGAACAATGAATTCTGCAGTATAGAAAATGTTTAGTAGAGTGCCTGAAGTTGAAGCTGAAGTTGAACCGGAAGAAAGCTTTTGAACAAATTAATAATCATAAGCACAACAGTAAATGTTGTGGGAGGACTTGAAATAGTTGGTATGCAAGAAAAAGCTCTCAAACTGCAGGAACTCTGCAGTGGTCAAAATTTCTGCAAGCCAGTGTCAAAGCCTGGTTAAACGCAAGACGCCTACAAGAAGCTATTTTTGCTAAGCAGCCAATACGAGTTTTTGCAAATGAGTGGGAATCAGGGCGTTATTTATTGTGTTCACAAAATAATTTGTTGGTATTTTTGTTCAGCTAATTACTTATTTTCCTTGTGATTTTTATACCTTTATGCACAAGCAAGCTTTCATTAGAGGGTCAAGTGTTCTGCCTGTACACGTCTTAAAGAAGGCAACAATTTTGTGTGGAATGTCCCTTTTCACTAAATCGTAGTGCCACATCTCAATCCTCTGAGAGTGATGTGACGGGCTGAAAGGTTGCTTTGATCCGGTTTTCACTTGATTAGTGAGAAGACCTTGATGTGATGAATCATTGTTGGACTGGTGTGTGACTTGTTGAAAGCGCTGATGTCATCCACAGTGTGCAGAAAGGTATGCGTCACGGGACATGGCTTAAGACAGGAACATCTGGTGCATGAAATGTGTGTGTGTCTGCATGCATGTGTATCTTAATCAACACATGCAATAATGTCTATAGTCATAAAAGTCATTACTGCTTATGAAAGGTAAAGACACGATACTTATATATTAACAGAAAACCTTTGATGTATAGATTAAGGCTTTGATGCCTCATTTTATGTCTATTTAATCATAGTTTGACAGTCACCACTTTTAGAGATACCTGAGGAAACTTCTGGAATTACTATCAGAATTGCAACTCTATGACTAAACAGCTGAGCTGTCCTTTAGTAACCTGCACTTTCCTCAGGCAACTCACAGTGCTGGCTCAGAGAGGGCATCTCCAGCCCTCTTCTGCCCCTCTCAGGCTGAACTGGGAATAGCAACACTTCCGGTTGCCCTCCTCTTTTGTATTCATCCTGTAGTGCAGTCCTCCTCCCTCTCTCAATCTTTCTGTTTTTATTGAAAGGACATCAGCACACACAGAATATGGTGAAGTTGGTTAAGATGGAAAGCATATATATGATTTTTTTTGCATAAATCTGCAATGAAAGGGAATACTAATCTAGCCAAATATATTAAATGTGTATGCAAATGTCAATTCATGCTTTGCAGCGTTCTTGTGGCCAAGATGCAGTCATATCAAAATGAAAGCTAGGGGGAAAATGATGTTAGGTAACATTGTGTATACATGAAAGTGCTGCTAGGAGATCAGATTGAAATGAAATTGAAAAGCCTTTGAATCCAAAAACTGCATACCACTTCAGTGAATGGATGAGAGTGATACTGATGATCTGCAAAAGGAGCACGTAGAGCGTGAAAGGACTAGATAGAAGTTAAACTGAAGAATCCTAATATATTAGTTTTAAAGGAAATGCAGGTTAAATAAATAAGATAAAGACTAAAGCTGAGACATGCCCTGAAGTATACTTGATTGACAGAATCATGTTAAAATGAATTCATGTTAAAAGAAGTTAGTAAACGAACATCTGTACAAGCAATGCATGCAAAAATATTCCATGCAACATGTTATAGATTGCTATACAGTGTGACTCATGCATTTCCAGTTCATATACCTGCAAATGGTCTGCACATTTTTAAGCTGAGAGCATCTGTATAGGAAGTGCTGCAGTATGTAGCAACATAAATACTTAAAGCGCTTCATGTTTTTTTGTATTTATTTATTTTATTGGGGAAGGTTTGTTCAAAGCTGGAGTTTAAAGTCGTTCTCATGCTCCCCTATGTGCTGTGGATGCTTCTAGACGCCTCCCTGCCTGCCTCCCTCTCATGCTCAGGCAGACCTCTGCAGAACAGACACCAGATCAAGCAAAACATTTTATTTTGTCGAATCTAAGAGACCTGGGAGCAAGATTCAAAAGAAAAAAAGTTTCTTCTGCAGTCACTTCCTGCAGTTCCTCTGGTACAGATTTCTGCTTACGTCTGTGTAAGGGTAAGTGCAGTCCCAGAACCCTTTGCATCATCTCCACCTCCTCAAACGAAAGAATCAACAGCGTCCAGCATCTTGGTTTTAATAACTCTAAGCCGCACGTGGTTTTGTGCAGCACATGCTGAAGCAATCCACGAGATTGCTTCAGCATGTGAAGTATTCCTCCTCCTCCTTTTCACTGATATTCCCTTTAATAGATAAATCTAATGCCTGATTTGTGGACACTGCACCTCAGAGTTGACAGGAGTGGGTGGATGGCGTTACAGTCTGAGAAGAAAAAAGAGAAAAGGGAATTAAAAGTAAACAGGCTGGAAGAAAGATACAGCTAGATAAAATGTGTATAAAAGAGAGATAAATAAAAACAGCTGCCTTTAGCATTTTTGTCAAAATGAAATGTAACTAAGCTTATCGGCAAAACTGTGAAATCCTGAAAGAAAACCCTATTATGAGCACAAATAGAGAAACTGCAGCTTTGTCCCACTGTTGTTGATTACCCCTCTGGCTATAAAACAAATCTATAATGTGAGTAACAGCATGCAATTTGTTTCTATAAACACCAACTCTCCAGTCAGCTAGTAAACCTTTACCTCGTAAAGTAGGAAGACTTCCTACAAATGCTATTTAACAGGAGAACAAATTCAAGCGCAGACAAGGGCTATTTCATCTGAGAGGCTTTTTCTCCTTGTTTTTAACCACAGGGAATACCTTCACAAAACACTTCACAGAAGACGCTCCTGGGGGACAAGTGACCCTTAGAAAACTTCAGAGCTATTAACCTAAGATGACCTAAGTTTTTTCCTATCATTTGTTACATCAGTAAGTTCAGCAATGATTTATGCACTTTATGCTTTGAGATAAAGACCCAATAGAGAGACGCAATCCAATAATCAGCTTTGCACAAGCACTTGACAGTGTGTTGCTCAGAAAAAAATTAAAAAGTGAATGAATGAATAAATTAGTGACTGGTTGTGTGGACTAGTGGTCAAAAGATTCACAGTACATGCGATTGATCTATGGTTTGGAACTAAAAGGAGACACGAACACAGCCTCGCAAGCTAGTGTACTGTCAGTGCTGGTGCCAAGCCCAGATAAATGTGAGGAGTCTGTCAGAAAGGGCATCTGGTGTAAAACATGTGCCAGACAAACATGCAGGTCCATCTGCTGCCATGACCCTCTTGAGAAATAAGGGAGCAGCTGAAAGTACCTTCTTCACCTACAAATACCTGTTAGCAGTAATTCTTATTGTTGACAACGTACAACTTCTCAAGTTCAGCACGAACCAGGCGTTGAATAGCCATAGTCCCCCACCCTCCCGGGTGAATCAGTGTACCATGCTGAGCACTTACAGCTACGGGGTTCAATGAGCAGTGTTTTCTCTAATATGGGATGATATTGTTGATACACAGGCTTTTATTAAAACCACCGAACATATAATTCTGTCCTCAGAATGAGTAATGTCCGGCATCACAGCACCGTCAGTAATTATGTGTCCCCGGCTTAGCAGTACGTGTGACAAAATGCATCCGTCATTAATATTATCATTTACGTTTGCTGATGGCAATGGCTGCTTCAGTTTAGGGGGTCTCGTTTTGTGCATGAGTATTCACCTTCGCTCTTACTGCACTAGACTGGAGCTATTGAAACTATCATGAAATTAGCACCAATGCCTGGGACATGTCAAAATGTCTGCTATGAAAAAGGCCTTGTACTGTATACTGAGGTTGAGATGCCTGCCAAGCTAACAGGCTAAAGAACTGATGTGATTTGCAAAGTTGCGTCGTGGAGTTGTGGTCTGTGAAACATCTGAGGTAGATTGCTGATTATTTGATTGCCTTCCTGGTGGTTCACTTTCCCCCTTTAGCTCCTTTGCCGGTTGTTTCTTTGTCACCTTTTCTTCTTGCCTCTTTTCTCATATTAGTTGTTTTTTTTGTGTCTTTGTTTGTTTTACGCGCTTTCGTAGCTTCAGTTAGTCTGTAATTGTTTTCAGCTGTGTGTCGTTTCTCAGTCAGCTTCTCTTGTGCATTCACACTTTCATTCCTGCATCTTCACATTCTTCACATCTTGTTCCCACCGGAGGAGAGGAGATATCATTAATCTCAGATGAGCATAGTAGATGAGAACTTATATAATTAGGAATGCTATTAATTCACAATTAACACAATATAGATCTTTTTTTCTTTTTCTTTCAAATCACACACCCATCATAGTATGCAAAAAAGTTCAGTATAGGATGTTTATCTTCTTAACTGTGTTTCCAGCCATACTCCTGTTTTTCCTGTTTCTATATGTCCTTCCTTACTTGCTCGATGCCTTCCTGCTTCCTTTGATTTTCCCTCTTCTTACCTTCAGCTGGATCTTGATTTAAACTATTCTTGTTTAAACTACAACTGGTGTTTTTGTCTCTATTTTGTTTTCTATATGCTAGTAAAATCCCTTTGTTCATCTTAACTGCTGTCTTTCTAATGTTTCTTCCTCTAAGGGCTCGTCAAGGTTTCACACAGATGTTACACTTTTTCCACAACAGACATTTCAACATGCCAACCTTGTCCCAGTAGCCACAGCTAAACTAAACACAACAAAGCCATCATCTTTCAGTTTAGTTACAAAACCCGGCAGCTAACACACATAGGGCTTCAGATTTATTTTGACTAAACCTCTTTTGAGGACCGTTTGGATGTGTACACATCGTGTTAGCGTAAATCTATTATTTATTCATTCATGCCTTCGTTCAACTCATAAGGTATTTTGTTTTCCCTTGACTGGCTGTTTATTGCTCAGTTCAGTGCACTCAGAGGCTTTGCTGTGACAGCTTTATTTAGTTTAGTTATTTAGTCACTTTACTTACTAATTAAAGCAAAGCTGCACTCCACTGTATGGTGAAATGAGATTGATATATTCAGTGTTTTATCACAGGGTTAAACACTAAAAGAGAAAACACTCCATATGAGGAAAATTACCCCTTATTTTGACTTGGTGTGTTCATAATGTCAAGGTGTTTGTCCCGGAGCTAATCTTCTAGTATTACACAAAAGCAATCATCTTATGTGCTTTGTAAGGTGTAGCCAGATGTAAACAGGTGGTTCCTCTTAAATTGGATGAACTGGTTTCTATTATTTTTATTTTAATGTAACTTCAAGAAGTGGTTTGTGAGGTTTATTGACATGGTTGTAGTTAAATACATAAGGGTATTAAGAATTATTTATATTGGCAGTTTTACGATGACCTCTTTACACAGTGATTCCTGTTAACTTGGATCACTGTACTTTGTCTCATTTCAAATCAAGAGCGTTATCTATCATACAGAGAACTACAAGGCCAAAAGGTGATAGCAGAGCAGGAGAGCAGTGTTATAGTGCAGTTCTAGTGAAAAAAGGCTTAATGCACACTTAAAATCTCAAGTGGTGGTCGATGCAGAATGACTGTTCTAACAGCATGACAGCAGCCAGTCAAGTCAGGATGGACATCTGGTATATGTGTGTATTTGGTGCAGAGCTGGTTTTATATTACCATCAAGAATACAGGCCAATGGTTTTACTGCAGAGCTGGGATGTTTTAAACTCTCTGCCCTGAAATTGAAAAGGCTCTTATGCTCTACCTGAGAGAATACTTTGGTGTTCCTGTGCGAGCAAACCTGTAATTAAAGTCAAGAGGTACAGCAATTCAACTGAAACTCTAATTCCCAGACTAATTGGGCAGCCGTAATAGTTTTTTGGCATGTTTCAAACATATTAAATTGATGGTGTTCTTTCAGAGAGCTCCATCTTGATTTTTAAAAGTGGAGGCAGTGGAACAGAAGACTGAAAAAGTTGTATAAAACTTAAAACAATAATAAAAAACCTGAAGTATTTCACTATATAAAGTGTACGTACATGTTTAAATATTCAGAAAATGCCCTGCATTAAAAAGCAGACAGAACACTTTCGCCTTTAATGCAAATTAAAACAAAAAAAGAAACTCAAGCAAAACTAAAGAAACAAGACTTCTCCATACTCTGAGTTCCAAAACAAGTGGCTGTCATGGTCCTGGGTTTTCATCCAAGCATTTTAAGTTTTTGCACACTTTTGTTTGTTTTCATGTCTCTGTTCTGAGCTTCAGCTTTATTACTCTTTCTGATTGGGTCTTTTATTTACAGCACCTTGTGTTTTGAGTTCATTCGTCTCATGGACTGAATTTCTGCCTGTTCATATTACTGGCTTTAACTACCCTTCTTTCTATGTGCCTGTCTGTCAGGCCTCCGTCTCTGTGTTAAATTCAGTACTTCCTGTTTTATTTTGTTTTGCTTCTCTCATCTTGTCATCTTGTATTCGTTTCAGCTGTGTTTCGTTACCCTGGTGTTTCCCACATCCCGGACTACATTGTGCGTATTTAAGTTTCAGTTTGTCCTTTTTTAGTGTTTGTGTTTCCTTAGCATAGCATATGCTAGTCTCTGATAACTTTACTGTGTTCCCAGTTCATGTTTTCTAGACATAAGCATTAGGATTCTTGTCACGCTCCTTTGGATTTTTTTCTTTTGCACTACATGGACTTTTGCTGTGACCTTAAAGGTCTTTTTTTAATGTTCACCTGCTGAATTTTTGCTCCAGTCACAGCATTATCCCTGATGTTGTAGGGTTGTTAATGCACAAAGCATACATATAACCTATGGAACAATATATGCTGCCCTTTAGACAACATATTTTTCAGGGAAGGCCTTGATTTTTCCGCTGAGCGACACCACCATAGTCTGTAGAGTGGTCTGTTTTCAGTCCAGACTTGTCTCTTGATGAAAACATTTGGAGTATTATGGAACATTTACACAACAAAGGAGGCATTACCAGCAGGATTTCAGCTGCTGGATTCCCAGATGAGTAGTATTGAAGTAGGGATGATGCAACAGGGTGGTAAATGTGTCCCTGTCCCAACTTTTGGAATAATTTCAATGACGTCGAATTCAAAATCAATCTTTTTTTTTTTTTTTAAGCCTAATACAGTTCTTCTGGACCAACTTTAGACTGTTTTTAAAGGATTTGTAGATAATTGGATTCTGTTTTTATTACAATTTTTCGCAGTAACTAGGTTCAGGGTTCTGTATAATGCATGGTATAATCACAACTGTCCTCTAAGTGTTATAGTAATCATACTACTACCACATATAGTATTACATTATCCACAATTTACACTAATAACAACAGCAAACTAATAGGGGATAATTTTATTATGCTGAGCTTTTATCCAGCATAAATTTCTCAGTTGGAAGCTGTGACCAGCTGTAATCAGATTTTCTTTTCTCCTTTAGCATTATGCACGTAGTTACATTATCTAATTGCTCTGAACCTGCTAACATGTTCTCTGTCCAGGTTTAAAGATTTGCATAAATGTCAGATTTCCTAAGCAACAAAGTCACTACTTATACGTTTGGCATAAAGTTGAACCTAAGTGTGACAGCCTGTGACATCCTGTTGCATCATGAACATAAAAAGAAACATCAACATCATCACTCTCTCCTGGGACCATGAGTCAAAGTGTTGTCCATAAAACTTAGTGAGGGAGGAGCAGTAAACATTTCAGCGACTTCAAATGCTTGGCGGAGGAAACAATTACGTAAATGCGTTTTGTTTTGTAATGTTTTGTAATGGGTTTTTTTTTCCATTACAGCAAACATATAAATAAAGATCATGTTTTCATACTATTTTCCACGTTGCTCTCTGATAGTTTGTTTTGAGATCAGATAATGTCTTGTTTCCTTTTATGTCACAGTGAAAATAAACATACACGCGAGAGGTGGTGAGTTTGTGACATTTTTTTACAGGAAAATGGATTAAAGTTCAGCGACCGGAGTATTTCAGCGGTCCTGAACAGCATTTTAACAGCACTCTGCTCAGCTCAAGTGTCAGCTCCAATCTGTTTATATCATCAACTTTTTACTTTGATATTCCAACTGCAATGTAACCACAAAAACAAACAAAAGTTCACCTATGTTTGTCATATTTAATGCTACATTGTAGACCCTAATGACAATTTTTACCTGCAAATTCAACCCAGATCTATGTCTAGATTTTAACATACAGACTATTATTTACAACAAGTAGTCCATATAAGAAAGACATCTAAAAAAAAATGTTTTATTTATTTTACCTTTTATTTTATACCTTGGTCTCACTGACACCAAAAGCATCGAGATACCTCACCAGTAGCAGCAGTTAAACAATCACAAT
>NW_024582451.1:1301215-1385488 GCF_018398535.1 Haplochromis burtoni
CATATAGTATTACATTATCCACAATTTACACTAATAACAACAGCAAACTAATAGGGGATAATTTTATTATGCTGAGCTTTTATCCAGCATAAATTTCTCAGTTGGAAGCTGTGACCAGCTGTAATCAGATTTTCTTTTCTCCTTTAGCATTATGCACGTAGTTACATTATCTAATTGCTCTGAACCTGCTAACATGTTCTCTGTCCAGGTTTAAAGATTTGCATAAATGTCAGATTTCCTAAGCAACAAAGTCACTACTTATACGTTTGGCATAAAGTTGAACCTAAGTGTGACAGCCTGTGACATCCTGTTGCATCATGAACATAAAAAGAAACATCAACATCATCACTCTCTCCTGGGACCATGAGTCAAAGTGTTGTCCATAAAACTTAGTGAGGGAGGAGCAGTAAACATTTCAGCGACTTCAAATGCTTGGCGGAGGAAACAATTACGTAAATGCGTTTTGTTTTGTAATGTTTTGTAATGGGTTTTTTTTTCCATTACAGCAAACATATAAATAAAGATCATGTTTTCATACTATTTTCCACGTTGCTCTCTGATAGTTTGTTTTGAGATCAGATAATGTCTTGTTTCCTTTTATGTCACAGTGAAAATAAACATACACGCGAGAGGTGGTGAGTTTGTGACATTTTTTTACAGGAAAATGGATTAAAGTTCAGCGACCGGAGTATTTCAGCGGTCCTGAACAGCATTTTAACAGCACTCTGCTCAGCTCAAGTGTCAGCTCCAATCTGTTTATATCATCAACTTTTTACTTTGATATTCCAACTGCAATGTAACCACAAAAACAAACAAAAGTTCACCTATGTTTGTCATATTTAATGCTACATTGTAGACCCTAATGACAATTTTTACCTGCAAATTCAACCCAGATCTATGTCTAGATTTTAACATACAGACTATTATTTACAACAAGTAGTCCATATAAGAAAGACATCTAAAAAAAAATGTTTTATTTATTTTACCTTTTATTTTATACCTTGGTCTCACTGACACCAAAAGCATCGAGATACCTCACCAGTAGCAGCAGTTAAACAATCACAATGGAGTAACATGCAACAAATGTAAAGTAACACTAAATTGGAAATTGCACATCAAAAAGAACAACCACATACTTCCTTCATCACATTCTTTATGACATCTTTGAATTCATCACTAGATGGTTTAGTGAAATAATACAGTACAAAGATAATATACTGTATGTGGAATTGCAGTTTAGTCCAAAGTTTTTCTTTGTTCTGTGTATTCACCCCCAACCAGTCGTGGCAGATGGGCACCCCTCCCAGAGCTTGTTCTTCTAGTTTTTTCCTGTTAAACGGGAGTTTTTCCTTCCCAGTATCACCATAATGCTTGGGGCTTTCTCTGTTTGTGCCTTGAAACACCTGCTGTTTTCATTTGGTGCTATATACATAGAATTCTTATCATCAATTTTGATTGATCACTGATCACTCACTGTTGTACTTCTCCTGCCCTCGTCCATACATATTGGTGATGATTTGAACCAATCGATTTCACTTTTTAAATTTAAATTAATCACTCCATAAGACTCATTGTCAATCATTTTCAGTCCATTTCTTGTCTAATTTGGCATACCTCAGCCTTCAGTGAACAGTAGATGGATCGCCTGAAGGGCATTTCAAGTCCTGTGTCAACCAAACAAATTATGTGTTATTGAAGAAGCTGCCAGCAAAGTGCCTAAAGATACTACTGATAGTTGGTTCTTTGAAAACTTCTCTATTACGTGTAGTCACAACATTAGTTCATCTCGTGGGTTAGGTGCCTTTTTATGCTTAGATGATTCAAATGTCAGTGTTAAGAGGCTTAAAAAAACAACAAGCGTCCTCATGTACAAGGGCTGGACTGAAAATGAGTTAAAAAGCAGTAAATCTCCTGAGACTTTGGTTCAAGACTTGCAAAAGATTACATGTTCAGGGTGTATGGGAGGGAAAAAAAGGATATTAAAGAAGAACCATTTGGAGAAGTATAGCTGGTGACTTACCCAGCTGAGACAGAGAGAGGAGGCAATGTGGAAGTTTTACCTGCTTTCACATTATGGATAAAAACATACTAATCATGTGCTCTGTGAGCTGTCAGTGTTCACCGAAAACAAATCATGAAGAATGAAACTGTGAGCTGAAGACTTTGAATTTTTAATGAAATGCAGAGATGCAAAGTACAAAAGCGCAGTGAAGTAGGATTACACATGCTTATCGCCAAAATAAATCACAGGCAAAAATTAACTTCCACAAGTTGAAAAGACTAACTTAATTCATGCCAGAAGTCTTCTTTGTTGTTGTTCTTTGAGATTATTTGGACTCATCAAGTATGATAAACTTAGAAGAAAATAAACAGATTTTATTAATATTCCATCACCACCTACAATCCCCATTTTTGTCATCTTCATGTTTACTGCTGTCATCATGTCAGTCACAGAAACAGTGACACAATCCGAAACGTCTTCTTTGAATGAACCATGATTCACAGAGAGGCTATTTAAAGATTGTGGAGGACGAAATGCTCCCTAAGATACTTTTCTGTGGGAAGAAGATCTTTCTAGATATGAGATATTTTAATATGGTTTTACTTATTAAAGCGTACAATGTCACAGTGATTCACAGCAGAGAAGAAGGGGAAGAAGGACTCTCATTTCAAAACTTTGTGTGCATTATATATATATAAGCTCCCAAATGTAAATTCACAGCTGGACTGAGACAAAATTGCCCTCGTAATGCATATGCGCTTTTATCTTGACCTAATAAATGGATCATATGAATTTTTATGTGCAACTGCTAGAACGTAATACAAATTAAGTTACTTTGTGCTGAAGCACTATATATGAACAACATCCAGTGTGTAGTAACACAATGACCTACTTTATAAAGCAGAACATCTTCAACCTCCTGAGACCTGAGCTCCTGTTTAGGATGCAATTTTTTAAAAACAATATGAAAGAAGAGCAATAAAACCTGAAGAGATGAAAATGCAGGGATTCAGATCCAGAACAGTACTTAAACTGTATGTAGCTAGTGATATCACCCACTGGCTGATGGAATACCATTTAAATGTGTGAGCACTGCATTTATCCTATACCACCTTTGTTTTTTTTGTCATAAATATTAAAAGTGTAAATGAGGGGATTTCATATCCTGGTATTTTAATAGTTTTAGCTCCTTTCAGTTTAGCTCCTGCTTTGCTGTTACTGTAATTCCCTCTTATGTTGCTGGCAGCCTCAGTATTTCCTTCTCTGATTTCTTTCAGCGTTAGTCCCTTTGCCCTTCTGTGTTCTCTGTTTCCCTGTCATTTTGTTTAATTTGAATCTCCTGTCTGTGTTCTCTCTGTTTTTCCACCTGAAGCGTTTCACCTGCATCAATTATCTCTCATTCCCTCCCTGTCTCTTCTTGTTTGACAAGCCCTCTTTGTATACTGTATCTCTCTTTCTGTCTTCATCACTTTGTGTGTGCCCTGTTATTCTTTCGGCCATAGCCATTCCTCTTGTGTTTGTGCCGATTTTGGAATTTATCTACTGTTAAAGCTTCCTTTTTATCGAAATAGCTTGGACATACTCAATTTCTGACAGTTTTTTTTTTTAAATTTTACTTTTGAGTCTCTAAAACGTCAAAGAGCGTGAGAGGATATTCCTAATGTACAGCACATAAGTAAAACACAAACACCTGAAATTAAAACATGCTTATGATGGGCAGCCATTTAGAATGGCGAACACTGGGGCCCCCTGACCACCACCAGTAGGCAACGGGTGAAGTGTCTTGCCCAAGGACACGGCGAACTCCCAACTCTTGAGCCACGATCGCCCCGTGAAGTAGAAACAATAAGTCTTTCACTTGCCTGAAGCGTTGGGACTGCTTCAAAAATTGAAGCAGTCCCGCAAGTGATACCTTTAGTGATACCTTTAGTTTATTTTCTTGTGACAAGCATGAATGAACAAGTATTTGCTTTGAAACTATATGATCCACTGGTTCAAGTGCCTCAGCTAGATCAATAAAAGCAGTGTTTCCTGTTTTCCTTTGAATCCACTACAGAATGACTGCCACCATCCATGTGTTGAGCTTGATCGGTGCTGTTATTCCCTTTGGGTAACTGATTTTCAGATCAAAACTTGACCATTCTATATAGAATAAAGTGGTCTTTACTGGAATAATCATGTGGTGGATCAATAGCCTGTGCTTACATTGAGAATGATACTTTTCATCAGGTGTGGCTGATTGTTGAGGGGCGAAAAGAATCAGCTACACCTGATTCATCTACTAAAGGAAGTGACACGTCTAATGACCTGAAAACACCCCCACAGATTCCTTCATAACCTCAATGAATGAACTAGCTTTCATTTTGTCTGTGTTCCTTCTCTAAACCTGCTTTATGTCTCTGAGACTCTTTTCTTTTGTAAAATTACCCCCACAAGGGTTTGTACCATCTAGTTTTATTGCTTTTACAGCACAGCTTTGTATAGAATGCAGTGATGTTGCAGTGTTGAAAAGTGTAGTTTTCTAAAAGTTGATAAAAGAGAAAATTAAGGTTTTAACATCAATAAAAAATGTGTTGCTTACTCTTCTGCCTTACTGCAGTCAAGACTATATCACAGATAAACAAAGCCTGCCTTGTTTCACAATATAAAATGCAACCAAAAGCACAGAAGACAAATTTTAATGCTGCAAATAGTTTTTTATCACCCAAGCAGAACAAGCAATAACAGCAGCAATGTACTGCTAGAGATTGGGCAATATAAGCGATTATAAACATTGCTCTATTTAGATTACGTGGGAGATGCAATTCATTCCAGAAACACTTGGCTTGGCACTATGTTTTTGCTTACGTACACAATGATGCAAATGCATTCATTCAGTACTGCTAAAACTATACCGAATATAACTGAGTCATGTGCCACATGGAGGAAACACCCACATATTTGCACTGAGGACTGAGATCATAAGAGGATCCCTTTCACTACATCTACCTTGCACAAACACAATTAAAACACTATTTGATAAACGATGCATTAACACCTGCTTGCAAAGGCGGACAGGCACACAATGAGTTTTGCACAAACTGATGTCAGCACATTTCCCAACCTACGCCAGCATGAAATCAGCGTTGTACTGCAGGGTTCAGTTTCTCAGTGTGTGACGTGTTCCCTGACTGCTTTGCCGGAGGCCAGTGGCAGAGGAGTGCTCCCATGTTAAAGAATGAGCTACAGAGTGACCATGAATCACTGCCTTCCTCAGTGGTTTGTTATTGTTGGTTTGGGTTTCCAAAGGCAGGTGGGAAGTGGATAATTGCTTTTCATTTCTCGATAACCGTGAGCATTTTGGTTTTTTGTTTTTTAGTGTGAAAAAAATAAACAAATCTGTAACATCCCTCTCAATTTGCTACAGACAGCAATTTCCTGAGTATGACAAATACACTGTATGCTAATGACAGTTAGTTTTTTTTTAAATTAAATCTTAAACTGATGTCATAGTCATTAATAGAAAGAGAGCATATTAAGTGCAATGCATGTATGTATAGCAGATAAAAATACACCCACTAATTTAAGAATGTGGTTGCAGATAGTTGTTATTAGCTCAGTAGGTCTACTCACACAGATGTGTAGCTTCACCCTACAGCACATAATCACTGTCTTAATGTGAGTATTTAATGAGCATTATTTTCAGTGTGTGTTAAACCTAGCATTGCTAAGTTTAATGCACATTACGTCTTTTACAACACTTAGGTTAATTACGTTGTATTTTTAGATACTATAATATTGTAAATCACTGTCTCTGAGGTTAAAGAAAGTCTATTTTTATATTTAATACACTTGAGGAGTAATTAAACTTATTTCTATCAGGTTAAAGATAGAAGATGAAATTACACCTGGTAATTGAAAATGACTGTATGGATTCTCATGAGAAAACTGTTTCACTGAAGTTCGGTGTTGCACTGAAAGATGTTACAATCTGACCCCTGGATGCCATAGATGAAAAACAATGTGACTGTCTTCATGCTTTATTACAGCATTCTCTTTTTTTGTGTGATCAATAAACCGTGGTAAAATATAATTATGTCACTGAGCCTGAATACTACGAGTCTGTCATGCTTCGGAAGAGAGCGTGGACCCAACTACAGGATGCCAAAAAATAAAGCTGCCAACAAATTTCATTATGAGCAAAATGTTAACAAAAGGAGCTGCCCAAAGACTAGCAGAGGACCGAGCCAAGAACAAGATAAATGCTAACGATCCTGAGGAAATTAAGCAGAGGCAGAAGTAACAAGCAAAGAGAAACACAGAACACAAGAAAACCAGTGGGTGAGAAACCAGATGGTAAAGGGGCAGAACAGGGCTATGTATGCACTAAAGGATGATTAGACTCAGGAAGGGAATGACAGACAAGTGCAACTAATCAACACAGTTCGTAAAAAGCACGACACGAGAACAACAAAACAACTAATCAGTACTGAAAAGAAGAGACGCTGAAGCATGAAAGACAAATACTGAACATGAATCAGCAAATTCAGGGGGAAGCACAGAAAGACAAGACAAAAAGAGTAGCAGACAAACATGCAAATTAAAAAGTCAAAGTAGGAACTGAAGCTAAACACAAAGAATTCAGAACTAACAATACAAACATGTAGGACAATCTAAGCTGGCATCCAAAACCCTGTAGAAACTAAACAGGAGCCAGAACTCAAAAACTGTGATTACAATGAGGCTTAGTATTACTAAAATGATCCTATAGCTGATATTTTCTCTAAAATAATGGGTTATTAAACACAGGATGACCCTGATGAAGGCCACAAGCTGAAACACGTTGGCCAGTCAATAAAGTTGTTCCTCTTCCCTTAAGTGTTGAAGGAGTCCTTGCATTGGGATTTTTTTCATCCTCTCCACGCACCTTGGAAGCAGGTGAAGTTGTGCCACAAATTTCTTGCTGTGATTTAATATCTCAAGTTACCTAAAATCACTCAGAGTAGAATCTGATCCTTCTCTCCTGTAAAAGTTGAATTACCCTTGTTCTAGTGAACCTTCTGGTAAGTATAAATAAATACAAATAAACTCTAATTTCAGAACAAATCCACTCAAATGCCATCTTAAAGTACCTGTATTATAAAGTGCTACCATTTGATGTCATATAAGTTTATAAGTCTCTTTCCACTTTCAAGAAAAATATACTGCCACGATGTTGGAAATGTTGGCATATCTGGACCATATTAGAACTACATGAACAGACCAGGACTTTTATGTCATTATGGTGAAGTTTCAGCTAGAGCTTTGAATGAAAACCAAAAAACAGCTAGTGCAACTTAAATCAGTGCTATTCTAATCTCCAACACTTTGTCTGGTCTTAAGAATGTAGGAATATGCTTTGGTGAAAAATCTGAATTTAAACAAATGAATACTCCAGATAATCACGGCACACGGAAAAGGTCAAAGCCTAAAAGATAAATATCAAAATGTACTCTGTAGTGACTTTAATAAAGTGTTCCATGTGAGCTGTCTAGCTGAATTATTGTCAGTGAAAACAAATGTGTGGCTACAGCAACACTTCTGAAGTAATAAAACAAAGGAGAAACTGACATTTACATACATACCAAAAACTTTGGATCTAGTATTTTTGAGATACACTTCATGTCCTTATGAATTGATAAAAATGAGAAAAACTCAATGTATTTCCATACAAACCATATTTTGTAATATTGTAATTTACTAGAGTTCAAAACAGAGAGTTTACCTTTAACCCTATTTTGATTGCAGAGCCTCTACACAACTCGTAATTGGACTCCAACATTTGAGTGACATTTACTGTGATTAATGAGTGGTTGTTAGATATACACAGAATTTATATTAAGAAATTAGATTAATAACAAGAGGATGCCATTTACTTCTGATCAACATTTCTGAAAAGTGAAATAAGGAAGCAATTAACACGATTGCAAAGTGCCACCTGCCATGATAAATGGCTCACTTTTAGTTCTGCGCCACAGGTACAGTTTAAGAGTAAAGTTTGAGAATCTAAACAAGCGAAGCCACAATCACAGATTTAAAACATATGATTAGCACCTGCATGAATCCTTTCCAACGTCACCAATCAGAGAGTTACATTTTTGGGGAAGCTATTAGTATGGGACACTTGACTGTAAACACAGGGGGAGTATGAGTATTGATGAAAGATGCTGTGGCAGCTACAATGAAACAAAAAGTTTTGAATGTACAGTCAAAAGAGCACGTTTGGACGTAATGAACATATTAGGAACCACAGAAAATTATGTTTCTGAAAAAAAAACTTGGTTGCTAAAGTTGGCTCAGTTGATGTTCAACCCCAGTTCCCCCCAAACTCCCAATAGAATATAGAAAACATCAAATATCATCATTTTACCTTTTCATAAAAGCTATAAGCTCATGTTGTGTCTCCAAAAAGTTGAGATGTGGCAACAAAAGCTGGAAAAACAATTTTAGTTAACTGGGAACATGACTGTGTATAAAAAGGGCATCTTAGAGAGGCAGAGTTTAAACAATCTGTAAAAATCTGTCTCTACAAATTGAACCCCAGTCTCAGAATTGTGTTCCCTTGGTGTAGGATTGCAAATATCTTACATATCTCATTATCTACAGCACATAATATCATCAAAAGATTCAGAAAATCTGGAGAAATTCGTGTGTGCAAGAGGCAAGGCCTGAAAATCAAAACAAGATGGCCGTGATCTTCGGGCCCTCAGGCATGACTGCATTCAAAATTTGAAAGAATTTTCTGTGAATACAGTTATTGTAGCATTCACGAATGTAGGTTAGAGTTCTAACAAGCAAAGAAAAAGCCACATGCAAACATGATCTAGAGACACATCCATCTCCTCTGCTCTCCTCCTCCTCATCTTCCTCTAGCAACCAGTTTTCCTCAATTCCCAGATGTTTACACACTCTTATTAAAGATGGGATGCTACACAATTGTATCAATGTTTTATATGTTTATAACTGTGCACTTGTTTCATTAAATCTGTCCTGTCCTTTTTGTTAAGTGGATTTGACAAACCAAGCAAAGTTGCAGCTGATCTGCATTTGAACTGCAGCTAAACTTATTTTATTCGTCTCACTGAGTTAATAAGGCAAACGGAAATAAATCAACAAATTTAATAATAACTTCAGCCTAGGGGGCCCCCCCCGCCCCCCGCTCCCGCCCCCCCCCAGAAGGTTAAAGCACATCCCATATAACTGCAACCAAAGTTCAGTTTCACCTGGGGTTGTGTTTTGATTTGACCTTTTCTTGGAATGGATAAAAGGTCGTTGCATTAGGATTCATGCTCTCTTGGATTGCCGTTCCATTGGAAATTTTAGTATGAATCATTTATGCAAAACATTTGTAATTTTTGCATGAATGATTTATTTACAATTCCAAAATGCAATGGAAACCTATTTAACCTCCTAAACCCGAACTCTATCGCATGGCATGCTTTTAATTCTCTCTTTGATATTTGGGCTGATTGGGACCTGATGAATGTAAAAACAAGAATTACCAGATTTTTTTTTTTACTATTTTGTTTCTACGAAAAATGAGAGCCACATATGAGGATATTCGATTAAAATTTCAATAGAACAGTGAGCAGTATAATGTCCTCGTAATTGGATATCAGGCCCTTGTAGAGCAAAATTTAGTATTTTGGTCTAGACAACCCAAAGCGTCCACATATGTGGACACCAGGTCCTAGGAGGTTAAAGATGATCTATTTTCGCTCATTTCCTCCTCCCGCTTTGTATTCTTGGAATGAGCCAGAGTAGATGAGCATCATTCATACTTGGAAATTGTAATCTTGGTAATCTTTATTTGTGTTACACTGGACCTTGGAGGAGCTCCTTAGTTCAAACACTTTCTCAAGTCATTTGAGCTCTTCCTTTAAACCAGATTTCTTATAAATAGATGCCCCTTGAAAACAAAGGCAAAAAAATTGAAAAGCAGCCAAGTATGGTGTCAGACTTCCAGTGGTGTGAAAACACTTGCACTTAAGTGTTTAGGATCATTAAACAATGTAGATGTTAGACAAAGATGACATAAGTAAACACAATATGCCATTTCTAAATGAAAGTGTTTGGCCCTAAACCTAATAGCTAAACCTTGGCTTCCCTTAGCAGTAACAACAGCAATCAAGTGTTTGCAATAACTGGAAATGAGTCTTTTACAGCACTGTGGAGGAATTTTGGCCCACTCATCTTTGCAGAATTATTTTAAATCAGCCACATTGGTGGGTTTTCAATCACCAATTGCCTTATATAGGTCATGCCACAGCATCTCAATTGGAATGGCCTAGTCAGGTCAGGACTTTAACTAGGCCACTCCAAAGTTATTTTGTTTTTCTTCAGCCAGTTGTTCTGCTGCACTCCTCTCTGCTCGGCTTTCACTGATGTCATACAGAGCCAAATGCAATTGCTGGAATGAGCCGGCTGAAGCCTGAGCTTTTGGCTCACTAGTACATCTTTTGCTGTTAGTTTAACTCTTTAGTTTACTTTATCAGTTTATGTTACGTAAGTTAGGCAACATCGACCGAATTTCTTAACCCTTTGTCCATTTCAAGATCATTGGGTGGCAGAAGCCTATGCCTGGGCCAGAGGCAGGATACACTCTCGATAAGTCACCAGTCTTTCACAGAGCTATCAGTATTAAGTTGTTATATGTGTTATAATGTGCATCATTTTGTTATTTTAGGCATAAAAGTTAAGTTACTTATTACAACCTTTTGTAGGAGTTGATTTTTGTTCCCTTTGGAGTTCGTAGTGGAATTACTTAGTGTTAGTTAAGGGAAATATCATTGCCAATAATGACTTTATAGTTCCAGTAGTACTGCAGGCCCATATAATCCCATCCTGCAAACAAATCTGACTACATACAGTGTTTCTGGGATATTTATGGCCAAATACAATTACATCAGCATTGTGTTAATGTAGGAAAATCACACATCACCCAGGCCTTTATGGTGTCTGGTTTCATATACAAACATAACTGGGTATCATCTGCATAAGCATATTTTCACTACTTTTTGTGCTCCTGTTTCAGGTTGACTGAGTACATTCATTACCTCATTGTGACCTCCTCCTCTGCAATAGCTTAATGACACTTGAGTGGAGAATTCATACCACCAGCTGTTTACCTAGATGTACAAAGTACTAATATTCATGCAATGATAGTAGCTCAAAATGCACAAATATGACCAATTGGCATTGCCATCCTTCAGCGTGGCTCTAAAAATGCATAGCCATATTATGGTACATCATTAGTTTTGTCACTATAACCAGTACATTCTCAAATGCTAAATTCCAGAAAAATCTAGATAAATTGGTTTCATAGTTGGTGGCTGATGCTGCATTAATAAATGGTTATTTCTCACGTAATCTATTTCTTACATAATCTATTATGAACAAAGTCATTGCAGGATTCAATTATGGTGACACATAGGTTTTATTACTCACTGTGGAACAGGGTTGAAAAAGAGAGTATTTGTTTACGCCTTTATTTACACAATACTACATTATAAAATAGTTTCTTTTGATCTTTTCATTTGAAAATGTATGTTATCCATTATCGGAGCCATGGTGTTTCACAAATCCGACTAATTGTTCAGCAGATTACTCTGTTTGCACCTTTGAAGGGCATCCCATTTAATGGGCAATTAAGAAATGGCTTCTGCAGTCATCCCTGGGCACGGCACGCTAAAAGCACTTCCATAACGACCAAAGTAATTAACATCGGGATTTCATGCAAAAAAGCCACTTTCTATCTTTTAGTAAAGCGGACATTTCATTTGTGTTTATAAAGCCTGTTTTCATTTAACACCCATGACATTAAGGCACTTCAAACATTAGACAGACAGGTTGAACTTGTGCTATCAGGAATACTGGCTGTACAATGGGAATTCCATTAACCTGTACTACCTGACTGCTAATAGGAAGAACTGGATGTCAGACAGGCACTGCACTTCAATTCAAGTTAACACCAATTAATAAGTGAAAGCAACTTTATTAAGAGAATTCCACTGGTGTTTGAGGATGTGGTGGATGTTAACTCTATGCTAATCACCCGGGCAGATCCTTATGTAAGTAACTACCACTTACCCTGTTTTTGAAGCCAGCAGCAGAGTTGCTGGAAAGACTGTAAATGCCATTAATCAAAAGTCCAAACGTTGAAAATATCAAATTACAGAAAGTTAATGTGTGTTATAATATATTTTTCTTCTCTAGCAGCAAACTATGGTGTAAGGTCACTGTGCATACATCCTCAGTTAAAAATAACACTAATGTCTGCATACTGACCAATAGGCTAAACATTTTTTTTTATTAACATAAACTTTATGAAAGTAAAGCAGTCAAATATAAGTCAGTCTCAAATATAAAAATGATGTTAGCTGATATTATACATTAATAGTATGTTAGCAGTATTATACTTTTAGAGGTAAATGTAACAGTTAATAATGTTTTGAAACTAGCCAATATTCAGCATTCAGAAAACAATCCTGGGTTAAATAGTTGGCTCGGTAAGTCATTTACTGGAACTTGTGGCTGGCAGTAAGTACTTCATTAGCATAGACAAGGGAGAGAGCATCCAGAAGTGCTCCTTAGGTGAAGATAACAGAATCGGCACATAGAGCCCCACAGCAAGCAGTCACGTTGACACAATCAAATCAGGCTGAAAACACATACAGAGCTTTCCCCAGTCTGGGTGTGTTCCCTCTTATTTGTCTGGATGTGAAGTTACTCAGAACAAAGCACTGAAAGACTGAATAACCATGACTAGTTTTAGTGTTGTTGTTGTCACTTACTATTGCTAAAGAAAAAACCTTTAGGCCTCTTTATGTTTTTGTAAATAAGTAATGTGGGATTTCCATTTACCTTCATCTCATTGTTTCCATTCATATAAACAGAATCGATATGGTTATAAAATCTGCTGTTACAACAATTTCAACCTAAGCTCTGCCTGGAGTAAAAAAAAACTAGAAAATAATCATTCATATGATTCAGGAGTAGTAGATCTACAGAGCCCCAGGTAGCAACCAATGCAACAATACTGCATCATAATCATTTGCATTCTTTCACAGCTTGTAATAAACGACAGTGACATAGCTGCCTTTTTAAAAGAGTGTATTCGTGATCTTGCACCTTAAAATGACTCAATATTGCCCGATTTGTGCGTATTTGTCATTGCATTTGCGTGTAAATGTGCGTGTAGGACGTTATTGTAGAGCCATCAGGTGGGCGCCTGTGTCAGGGATCCAATGTGTACACTGCAAGCAGTTGCAGCCTCACAGGTCTTCAATCTAACCCAAACAAACAAGGAAGATAGATGACGCACAGGCCTTCCCAAACACCATCTCCTCCATATTCATCATGAAATCTAGCAATCCATAATTACAGGTTTTAATGGATGTATGCATGAGATGGAAATGTTCATATTACCATGCTAATATACAGCAAACTAGCATGTATTACCAGTTTTCCCAAGACATTCTAAAGCAAAAATTAGGTGAGAAGAGTTTGTTCCAAAAACCTGCCGTTCCACAAGCATCTACTCTGCATTATTATTTTGGCCATTATTGTGTTTTTCTTTCATTTAATCCTCAGGAAAGTCCAAGCATTATACTGTTGTTTATGATTTAAGCCTTGGATTACTTTGTGAGTGGAGTTTTTTTTTTGTGTTTATTTGTGTTTCACAGGAAGTGAGGTCACACAGGGAGCAGAGAGGGACAAATATCACTGCACTGAAACTCAAAAAGAAATCTAATAAGCTCGTTGACGTCAGTGTCCAGGTTCAGAAGGCACAATGTGATCGAATCAGTGCGGCCGTTGTAAACTGAACCAGCATAGAGTCTGTGTTTAGCTGCACACGTTTTGTTCTGATAATCACTCGCTTCAGGCTCCAACTTTGATGTCAAGTTACTGGAATGAGATTTTAAGCTGAGAGCCGAGTGGGGAGTACAACTTCAAATTTCCCAGGAGAATCTTCATAATAAGCTGTCATTTTGCATTCTGGGAATATCTGTCTTTTTAGTAAAAGTGTTGGCATTTATTACTGGCTAGCATCGTTTAGAATCTGCCGTAAAGCTCCACCTAATGAATAACTGAGCTTTATTGCGGTGTGACTTGTCATTCTGAAATGCTGCACTATATGTATTTTTTAAGATGGCATTTTAGCACAGCTTTATCTTTTCTCTCTTTGCTTCTTTTATATTAGCATAGAAGAGACAGATTCTACAATGCACAACTCAGAATTATTATATTAGATATGTTGCTGCTTGAACTTCCACTTTGCCACACTCAGACATGTCTTACTGATTTCCCTTGTCGCTGTGCTATGCTGATTACTTGATCTTGATTTTCTTGTCCTTGGAAGTAGTTGGCAAACAATGGCAACTCTTGTAAATTTAAGTATACACTGATTATTTGGCTTTGATTGCATTCGGCAAATCTTTAACACACTATTATGTGAATCTTTTCTCATCTCCTTTTATGCAAATCACTGATGGGGTTGTCTTTTTTGGTCATTAGAGACATTGTTTTCTTAAATTATGAGTTGAGTGCTTGAAAAGTGTTTCTGAATGAAAGTGCTGCTAGGGTGAAGGACTCTTATATCTTATGGTTTTTAGTCCTAAATTTTTCTTCCATTTACACCATGAGGGCGAAATTTTCTTTTATGAAAAAGGCCATTGTGAGTGCAAGTGTGCTCCACAGAGATATCTTTTTTTTTTAATTCAGTTCAAACACCCATATATTTGCCACGTGTTCTGTTTTAATGAATGGTGAATGCATTGCAAAATGTTGCAGTAAATCTTAATTGACTTCTGAGAACTGTGCTTAACAATACAGAAAAAAAGACGAAAAGATGAAAACAGCAATGTCTCTTTGAGGTTTCAGAGAAAGAGACAGCCTTGCAGAGGAAGAATAAAAGCATTCAGGTTCAGATAGTTTAAGCATCCAATGTACACAGTGGATTATTTGCTCAGGGCCAAACTATCACACAATCTGGCAACTTGTTTCTTTCAGGTATTGCTCTTTTGCTTTGAAATATTTAGTGATCCATTCAGGTCGCCTACACTCATCTGAACAAAAATTGATCTGCATTCACCTGCCTGTTTGTGTAACCCACAGGAAGGGGCTGAGTTGTTAAACAGCACTCATGACTGAGCAGTTCTTTCAAGCCTCTAATGGTCACTTCCGCTGCAGAAAGCCTTCCTGTGACAATCTCTAACGCATTTCTCCTCATATATTTGTGTGAAATCTATTAACCTAACGTTTAAAGCTTAAGACATCGAGGTAATCGTACAAGCAGGTGATACAAAGCTCTCCGCTGGAATTTGTGTTTGCTGTGTGTTGAGCGATATACAGAAGGATGAGCTTCTACACAGCTTTTATTTCCAATACAGCCCAAAGCTGTTGCTTTTTAGCTTTACTGTATGTCATAGTTGAAATACCTAAACCGGAACTGCTCAGTGATGACACATTTTAAGGAGATAAATTCAATACAGAGAAAAGCTTTGCTGGTGTATGAACTTTTCAAATGCTTATATTTTGCAGAAAGTGGATTTACCTTACTTTTCTATTATGTACATTCAAGGCATGATCATAAGTACTGGGCCTCTGCCCTTCTAATCTATGAATTCAGGAGTATTTAGTTGTATTGCCACAGGTGTATAAAATCACGTGCCTAGGTATGTGTCATGGTTGGCTGTGTGGCAGGCAGGAATTGGACCCAAAATGCGGGACTCACGGAGGCAAAACGTGAACTTGAAAGCAGCTTTAATGCTGACCAAAGGAAACCAAACAGAAAACCTAAACTGGAAAGCTAGAACTAAAATACAAAAGAAAACATCAGGAGGGACACAACACGAGAGAGAACTGACGTTAACGACGCGACGCAGAACGCTGGAGGACGCACACTATAAATACCCGGGCAGGAACATGAGGGAACGAGGAACAGATGGGAACACAGCCGGGAGAAATTAGACTAAACGAGACAGAGGAAGCGAAACTAGAAACACTGACATAAGATATGAACCTTCAAAATAAAACAGAAAATGATTGCTGAGGCACATAGTGCGTAAAAGTCGCCAACGCTCTGCTGACTCAATAAATGCAGAGCAAACCTCCTGTGGCATTAACATCAGCACAAAAACTGGTGCACTTCATGTCATGGGTTTACTGTATGTGTGGGTGTCGCAGTGCTTTCAAGGGCAGTCCACATAGTGTATCAAAATGAACGTTTCCCATTAAGGGATGCTTTGACAGTCTAAACTCCTTTACCTTCACACCTCAGTTCTCTTTGCTTTGGATTTTGTCACGAGTTTGTGTTTTTCTCACAGCTGTTGAGATGAATTTTCTAAAAGAACAAGCAGCACCATAAAAGTATGGAAAAACAAAACTGTTTATCTTACTGCAATGATGCTAAAAAGGATGCTAGCAGTTTATCTGTGGCATCATTTCTGTATTTGGCAGGGTAGAACAAAAAGAATCAGCCTAAATGAGGTGAATAATACAGTGCGGTAGGTAACAGGGTGCAGACTTGGTGCCTAATGCGAAAGCTATCTCTCAGTCAGTTTGACTTGCCTGCAGGCTTTGTACAGTTTGTGTGTGTGTGTGTGTGTGTGTGTGTGTGTGTGTGTGTGTGTGTGTGTGTGTGTGTGTGTGTGTGTGTGTGTGTGTGTGAGTGTGTTGGTGCAGCACCTTAAGTGGGAGAAACTCTAGTTTTCTTCCAAGACAGATTCGCGTGCAGTTTTCTACTAAATATGTTTGACCTGAGCAAGTGTGGGTAAACATGCTCATTTCAAACAGTTTATAGCAGAGCTCCAGCCTGCAGTGAGGAAAACCTTTAACAAAGAGAAAGTCATCAAAGGTTCCGGAAAACCCTTGTGACTATTAGATGGTGTCAAAAAGAATGCATTTTTTTTTCTAGGGGTCTGTTCTAAGCTCCAACACTTCATGTTAATTGCCTTGGTGAGCTGGTACTTCCAAGTAAGTGATTGCTGTAGGTGTTAATTTTCTGTAGTTGCTGCTTCCCTTAAAATGTCATTGACGTCAGTGGAGTTTGAAAAAAAAAAAAAAAAGCTAGCCCTAACAATTTGTCCCAAACCTTTTTCATTTCTATTCAGACACACATTAACCATGCACAGATTCACAGCCACACACAGATACACCGCACTGAGAGAGAATGAGTGGGCTGATTGCAGTTTTGAACACAATGACAACATGAATGACAGCACTTCAAAAGCCTGAGCTGAAACAGACGTCATTGAATGCTGATGGGTGAAAAGACTAAGAGAATGAAAGACAAAGGCAGTGGAACTTACTGAAAGCAAAACATTTCATGAAAGCGCACATGGGGATCCAACATTACAACATGAAATTGACACCAAGAGGTAATCAATGAAATGTTGGCTTCAATAAGGTGTCAGAGTAAGCAAAGCCTTTCATATATGTATAGTACAATAACTCTGCACAATAAATGAGTTACTGAAAGTATTAGTGCACGTTGCATTCATTTATTTCTTTTTTAATTTAATTCAATTCTGCAGAGCATCTTTGATTGTGGAAAATACCTGTAAATACCTTGTGTTTGCTGCTGTAACATTATTTGCAAAGTACTTCTGCTGGATCATAATGACTTTAAAAAATTGGAAGTAACAGCCAGCGAAAATGTTGTTTACACAGACTGTATCTGTCCAAATTGAAAAAGCCTCCAGGGGGCAAGGATGTGCCTGATGCTCTGCCAGGTAGTGTAATTTGCTTGAAGCAACACATGGATTTCCAGTTTTCAGTTAAAAACAGGGCAACTTTCCACAGGACAACAAGTGACATGTAGATAGGGAGCTTTGTCCTTTCCATCTAATGACTGTTATCACTGCCAGTGGTTTGGGTTCAAAGCAAGTATTGTGGCATTCAGTTTTATTGCAGTTATTGTTGTTTGTCCAAAACACAGGGAAAAAAAGAGTAAGTTATATTTTGTGCCATGGCAAAAGTAACAATTTAACAACAACTATTTAAGTTTATATCCCACTTCTTCTTCTTCTAAAAACATGATAATTAATGATCATTTAAAATAGAATTTTTACCAGATTTGATTTTTTTCCTTTTATTTCATTCCTAGTCGTTCCTGCACCTTAAACTTAATCCAAGTCAAGAAATCACACACAACCTTTAGTATCTAGCTAAAAACTTGCTTTAGAATAGATTTTAGGCGTTAACTGATTAATTGTAAAAAATTTATTTTATGGCTATATACACATTTCAGAGTTGCTCTAGCCCCTAGCATTAAGCAGTAAAGAAGTAGATAGATAAACCCACTCGGGAGTGGAACAAAAAAACATCAACTTTGTTTTGTTTTTTTGACTATGCAGGTCAAATGCACTTTAATGCTTTGCAAATCAGGTCATGTTGTAGTACCAGTACCAGTTTCATGTCAGTCTGTCTTCACAATGCAGCAAGTATTTGACTTAGTCATAAGTACCCAATGACCTGATAGAGGAGAAGATGGTACTGCAGAGAGATTAGTCTCACACAGATCCAATGACGCACATCAACCTAAAAAAAACGTCTGCTTGGTGAGGCAGAAAGTCAGGTGAACAGCAGGAATGTGAAATGCATGCTATGCTGGATTAGTTACGGTTTCTTCACCTTTCCTCAATGATAGAAGATATAAGCATGGTCTGCATGCAAAATAGTGCAATGCTCTTAGATGTGATTAATGGATTTCTGTGCTTTTTAAAATAAATAATGTTTAAAAAATCTGTTTTGTTTATATCCAATAAATGCTTCATTTGCACAATGACAAAAATCCTGTTTGCTTTTGGCCAGATCACAGATAAACACAAGCTGCAAAAGAGCTTCTGCGTCACTGAGTGAACACTAGCAATAACAATATTCTCTGCACACTGCATATGCATACAAACACGCAGTCTGAGCAAAGCATCCATCAGCACATGCATGATCTTTTTGACACAGAGTGCTCCCGGAAGGAAACACCGAATATGGAATAGTGTTTGTCAAACCTGAAGCAATTGCTCTTTTCGCTCTCTAATATAATTGTTTCACATCGAGATGCAGGGAGCTCCTCTGTGCTGGAACTTCACTGCAAAACATGTTGTCAGGGTAACGAAGCCTGACTTATGGGAGAACCCTCAGCTTGTCGTTGCCGTGTTGCTGTGGTGACGCCTTTCCTCCGAATAAATTAAATGAATCTGACATGACGAGTGTGAACTGTGAAGGCAGTAGGGTGTTCACATAAAAATCTATTAACATTAGGTAGAAAACCTGAGCAAAGCCAAAGCACAGGCACAAAATGTCAGTGCAAGCAGGCTTATGATGCTATTACATGATAAAATGCACATGCATGTTGTAAATGTGCAAACCATTTAATTGATCATCTTACCTTATCTACGTATATATTATATATATAAGATCTGCAACTGCATCTGATTTCATACTGCAGAAAATGCAGTTATTCACTGCTGCACGCTCACACTGTGACTGATAACTGACTTTTTTTTTGTTGGCAGCATTTTTTAAAATATTGATATCTGGAAACAATTTTTTGACTGACAAGATCAGCAGTAGTTCACGCCTCAAAAGGTGCAATTTTTGCATAAATGTGCTCTAGAGAGGGACATAGGGTATAGACGAGGTGCACCACTTTAAGTCAAAGGTTTAACTAAAAAACTTGAAAAGCAAATTGTACAGAGTCAGAACGGAAGCTGCATGGGTTTTAGAAACACAGATGTGGAGCAGGGAGCGTCTCTGCGGTGTTGTAATTACAAAGGCTTGCACTGGCCATCGGTGTCTGCTGGAGCCTCAGCTTCCGGCAGGAGCTCAATGCAGAATACTAATGCTGCAATTAGTGTAACCCAGCAACAGGAAGTTGGCTGCCCTTGAGGGGAGGCAAGAGAATGGAGCTGAATACATCGCTCTGATACTGACAAGCTCTAGTGGCTGCTGTCAGGTGGCTTATGCTCTTTGCTTAGACCTGGGAGGAAGTCTAGAACAGTAGTTCACTGCAGAGGAGTGCTCGAGTTGACATGGCTGCAATGAGGGAGAGGTTTAAGGGCCATGTCAAGGTCAAGTACTACAGGTTCAATACAGTTAAGCCTTCATGACAACTGAGAAAAAAGCCATTTCCAAATGTTCCTGCTTCTGTTGAAAGGCTGCCCAATAGGTCATGATCCTGTCTTTGAGTTTAGAATATGTAATCTGACAAGAAGAAAAGTAAAAAAAAAAAAAAAAAAAAAAACTAGAGTGAGCAATTTTGTTTTGCAGATACAGAAAAGTATTGGTGCAGCTACTACAGAGTCTGACTTCAGGAAAAACAAACCAACTGTTGCTTCCTGTCAAGGATCTGCAGATGATGTGTGATTTTTATTTGTAGACACAACAATTACTCCCGTATAATAAAAGTCTCAGTGGAGCACCAGTTAGAGTCAGTAATATGGCTCATTTTATAATTAAACAGAATTTATGGCCACAGTGGAATTTTATAATGTCCTTAACTGAGCAAAACACAAAACCGTTGAAATATTTTAAGCAATCCAAAGTACAGGTTTACCATACAGGTTACTCTTGTCATCCTTTTTTTTTTTAGCTGTTACTCATATGAACGGAAATGGTGTTTTTGTGACTCATATGTAAAAAAAAAAAATGAAGTGGACTCAAGAAATATTTTCTACATTTGAACCTGACTGTCTTTCTGTGTGGATTTTGCATAGATTGTTCTCCCAGTGTCTTTTGATTTGTCCATTTCTGCCTCTTTTTTGGTTTAGGCTTCGGCTCCCATCAACCACACAAATGAAATTGGATGGACGTACACCAAAAACCACATGAAATAAAATTTTTGCAAATGGGACTGGATTTTAATGAGATTTCTGCATACGCAAAACAATTTTGGAAAGGGCAAGCATAACAAAAGAAAAAAGGCTTGGGATAAACAATATATCATTTACTGTGGACATTGGTCATATTTCAACCAATCAGATTAACAAACACTCAAAGCAATAAACATTTGAATAAACATAAGGAAATCATAGAAAGGATTTCCATGTGATTAAATTGCTTTATTTTAGCATTATGCAATTCTTTTATTTTAACTTAATGTACTCGAGTTGGACCAACTTAATTAATTCATAATGAATCAACGTATTTAGTGCAGTTGAGTCAACTTAATTTAATTGAGTTAATCTAACCCATGCAAATTACATTAGTCCAACAGAAGTACTTAATGTTAATAGAAGGACATTAATTATCGTGGATATCCTGTCCATGATTATTTTAAGTTCATTTAAGTTCACTTATCAGGGTCACGGGTATGGGGGCTGGACCTAACCCAGCTGTCAAAGACAGAGAGGCAGGGTACACCCTGGACAGATTGCCAATCTATCGCTGGGCTAACACAAAGACACAGACAGCCATTTGCACTCACATTAACTATTTTAACCTAACCCCACTAACTGCAAGTCATGGGACTGTAGCCAGAACATGCAAGGCCCCGTCCAGTTGGTGGATTCGAACGTGCAAAAATGTAGAATGAGGCTTAAAAGCTAGAAAGTAGCTAGTATAACTAATTTTGTTATTATCAATGTGCACAAAAATATTGCCAAACATAAATAATAAAATATATTTGCAGGTTTGACCTTACTGGTCCAAAGTAGCTGTGGCTCTCCTATAAGTCTGAAGCCTGCCAAACTAGATCCTCTCATGATAATGCACTCTTAATTCTCTCAAGAATCCAGCTGCCTCACAAAGTAACCATAGGCTGGCGTGTCATGAACTCTTTTTAAAACTTGAATCATTGAAACCCATTATGCCCCAGTGTGATTAAGAGGTCTACAACCAGCACCCATTTATTGAAGTCACATGTGTGTCACTTGTATGATGAACAAAGTCATATAGTGATCTCCTGTGGCAGAAAGACCATTAGAAGTAACTCTCCAGACCACAGAGAAGTTACTGGATGGATGCCTGCTAATGCAACTTAATGGTACCATTTGTGACTCTGCAGAGTGCATCAATTTAAGCCGCTTGTCCCCTTTCTCACATCTCAAGTGTTGTTAGACTATACGTGTTCTGCGTTCTGATGAACCTGTAGCTATGGAAACTCATTCTGGAGTGCTAACTTGTTCAATAAAACACACTTTGAGCGCTACACAGCACTTTCACTTAAGTGCAGTTTTCCGCTTGATAGCTTATTGCAGAGGCCTTGCACCCATTATCCCAATGTTGATCGACAAGAAAATGATAGACAGTCTTTTTTTTTCTTCCTTCTTGGATACACAGCAGGGCTTGTTTTCTGAATGAGTAGTCAGACCCATTGACAGTGCTGACATGCTGCAGTCTCCATTCATGTTTTTGTTTCTTGGCTTGTGGAAAGGAGGAGCGCAAAGAAAGAAAGAAAAAGAGGGAGGTTTACTAGTTGTCATGCTTTTCTCTGCCAACGCACTTGTTGCTTATTTTATTTTTGCCTTTCCGTGGGATGGCTGTAAACACTTTTTCTCAGTTTATTGTTATTCATTAAATTTAGCTGAAGGAGGAGGATAACAAGAAGGGGAATGGGATCTGGGACAGGATGGTTATTTGAGAACCCAGGTCATGACAACCCTCAAATAAACTTGACAACTTTTTAAAAATGTATATGTTTATGTAATCTGTCACTAATTACAGAATCCTTCTATTAAAAAGGTGTAAATGCATTTTATACTAACAATCGAACTGTCTGTTTATGATTTTTGCTTCCCATATGGAGGACCACAGGCGCCTGAGGAACTGCTGATATTTGCTTCATGCTGATGACTGATGAGGGCTGATAACAAAAACTACTCTAAACTGAACAGCAGTCTAGCTTTCATGATTACAGTTAGGGATTTGCCACGATTTCACTGCAGTAGTAGGTAGTTCAGAGAAATTGCTCCTCAACTGGAAGACTGAGTTGTATTCAGAAGGCATTCATACACATAGTCAGGAAACATCATACCCCATCTAACTCTCTGTTGAAAAAAGGTATTTTTTTTTATGAAAAAATGTAAAAGCAAAACAAGCAGTGCTTCTCGAATGAAATCTAAAGTATTTCAGATGAGCCCATCCTTAAACATGTCTGTGTAGGTTCTCAGTCATCCAAGGCATGGTAATCTAAGGAGCTTGGAAAGAAAAGCGACTTGACTTCTTTAAGTTTCTTGAAGACGTTTCACCTCTCATCCAAGAACATTCTTCAGCTCTAAGATAAAATAGTGGAGAGTCCCAGCTATTCAAGACCCGGTGGGAGTAATATTGATCCAATAACACTCACTGCGAAAAAATTTTTGCAAAATAATTACTTGTGCTTTTAATAATTTATGCACGGTTTTATGTGTAGATTGGGTTTTTTATAGTGCTTTATGGCTACATTTGCAAAAGGAATGGTCCCCCAAAAGAATCTCCTCCAGCACTCATCATTGTCAGCTAAATATTTCACAGATTGCTAAATAAGTAATAATATTTTATTAATTCTTCAGCCAGGAAGGAGCGTAGAAAATGAAGAAGTCCAGGACGAGGGCAATATTAAGCTGTCAGCATATACAGATGAATAAAGGGCAGGACTACACAGCATCTTTTAACTCACTCTTAACCAGTTTGTCTTGTGATAGAAAAGGGGGGTAGACTGTTTTGGTGATGGTGGTGAGATGTCTTTGTCTCTACTTTCTTTTCTGTACAAGTCACAGCACAACACTGGCTTTGATATGCTGTTTTAGTGAGTCTGTGCTGGCATATTTATGTTAGCCAAAAAAGTTTATTTTATGATTTGCTCTCAAAATTAATATCTAAGCTATAATTAAGCTTGTCAAAACTGGGGTTTTGTTGCTGGTTAAGGATTAAAAGGTGGGTGGTAAAACAAATACTGGCAGATATCAAGTAGAACGGAACATTTATTGTATTTAAGTGGGCTGAGCTGTCAAATTTCCTCCCATCTTAAGTCTTTAAAAGTAAGCCAAGCCCTTACTGAAACTTTTATAGATACTTAAATAAAAACAACTTTTATTCTTAGGCAATGTTCCAACTCAGGGTTACAGAAAGTAGCCAATTTTTAAAAAGGAAAAGGAAAAGATGATGTGATCCGCTGCCAGAGGATCTTGGGTTTGAATCCACTGTCTGTCTCAGGGCTTTCCCTGTGGAGTTTGTACGTTTTCTCTGTGCCTGCAGTGGTTCTCTCTGGGGACTCCAGCCTTACAAAAGCTGTTAGGTTAACTGGCTGTGTGAGCATGAATCAATGTCTGTGTTAAAGCCATGCAATAGACTGGCCCCCTGTACAGGTTGTAAGCCACCTTTCAACCTAAGATAGATGGGACAGGAAATGGATGGAGTCTTTGTCAAATTTGCTTTATCTATTCCTGAAGTCCCACGGAAGTTGTTTAGAGAAGTCAACTAAACTTATTTTCTTTAAAAACCTAATAAAGTTAACAATGTCCCCAGCATCCCAGTCTCACAGCTGTCCAGTATGTATATTGTCACTGCAACGAGTATGTCAGTGCAAGAAATCAATAGAATCAAGTTTGGATATGATTATTTAGCTGTACTTCTCAGGTTAACGTTGGACTTTTTTGTGAATTGACAATGCCTGTGTTGTAGTCTGCTTCATGTAGTAATTCCAATGATGATAAATGTGCACGTTTCAACTCTGCAATCAAGGCAACATAGTGAAGTGTCAGTAACATCCACCCATTCACTCTCAGGCAAGACGTTTAAAGCACTTTGCAAGACATATATCTTGCTGTTCCACTCTTGTATTAATGACGTGACTTTGAACAAACGTAAGACAGCTAATTAACCTGTATATGAGTTATAATTTGGAGATAGTACATAGATTTTATAAGGCCTCAAAAAATTATTTAACATTGACTTCAGCCTTAAGTTTGAAAGAAGTCCTCTGGGCTTTAGTGAGCAACTTGGACTCTCAGTTGCCATGACATAGCTTTTTGAACTTGAGCTGTTTGAGCTTGAAAAGCAGAGCTGTATTTTCTTCATATTGAGTAATAAAATTGAGCAGGGCGACCTCTACTTTAATCCAATGTATCTTTGTTTCATATCAGATCATATAGTATTATGCTATATATTAAAGAAGTCAATATTATTTCATTTTATTTGGTTTTATGGTTGCTGAATTTGAATACGACATGAACTGTACCGTTTTCGGTTGTTTTTTTTTGTTTTTTTAATTATTACTTTACAGACAATCTTGTGATGCAAATGGGTTTTTTTAACCTGCTAATTTCCAAAAGTACTATTTTCAGCTTTCCAAAGCTCCGTTTTAGGTCACACTGCCCTATAAATACATGTCTTGAAAATGAGTCATTAGCTGCACACTACTAGTTATCTGTAATGCCCGGGATTGAATTTCAGGAACTATTTGTAGTTGCTGCAACTGATAATTTACCCGAGCGGGGAACTATTTTTGAACACAATGCTTCTGTCAAGATGTTCTTGCCTGAGGGCTGCACACCCAGTGTCTGCTAAGTATGCTATTCATGGTTTGCATAGGGCTATTAGAAGCCCACCAGAAATAAGTCAGCATTACAGGAACCCACAGGTGGCACATACATCATTGGCAGGCCTATTGCAGAGACATGGCACAGGGTCAACCTGATGATGCAACCTAATGACCCACAACAAATTGATGTGATAGACAAATACCACTACAACAAATGAGCTTTTATGGGCAATTTACGAAGTCTTCTTCAGTCATCATGTCCATTTTCACCACTAGTGGGAGGGATTTCTTCAACAAAATACCAGACAATTGACCTTTCTTAATTTGCACGTCTTTCCTTCCTGCAGGCAGAAAGCACTTACATACAGTAAAATGCCTGCTCACTCTAATTACAGTGCTTTTATCCACAATTGCTGGTTCCTGCTCGTACACAAAGAAAACTTAAGAGTAATGCTAAAAGCACAATAGAAAAAAAAACCTGAGTTGCGTCAAGTTGGCAGATGAGTCATAAGTATACGTAACCACGTGAAGCCGGAGCAAAAGGCATGACCTCTCAATATGATACACTCAGTGTGTGCAGATGTTTATGCATCAGTGTTGCAGAACTCATAAACCGAACCCTGTCTGTCATTTCTCTCTCTCCATCCTTCTTTTGAATGTATTTTTTATTTATTTATTTATTTTATTATCAGGAAATCTCTTTATGGAGCTCCTGCAGATAGGAAACCTGTTTCCATGGGGACTGCTGTCTTTCAGACTGGCTGGATGTGTGTGCGTAAGACAGTCATGCAGCTTGAAAAGAAAAGTTTTCAGTTTGATATTTAATGTTATACTTAGCCATTGACGTAAAATAAAATTGCTGGGAGTGGTCTTAAAATTTCGCTCCAGTTAATCAATTACTCAATACGGTGCAATAGGTGCAGCACACAGAGTGTGCACAGCAGATCATAGTGCACAAGGATAAGTATCTGTTGCATCAGATATACAGCACATGGTTTCATGGTTAACAGTGACACTGGTTCAAGAGTAAATGATGCTCTTCTTTAAAATCAGGAATGGAAGCATCCACTCTTTAAAGCCTGTGATGTTAGATTAGGGTTTGCATATTCACGTATACACGTGCACTTTGCATGACCAATGTTGACTCAAGTGACCATTGCTTTTTCATCTTCATCAGTCCAGAAGCATTGTTTTCTGCAAAGGTTACAGCATTTTTTTTTTCGTACTCTGCTTACGCTCTTGTGCACAGATGACTATAACAATCAATGCAAAGTTGCATAATTCAAACCCTGTGATTATGAAAGTAATTGTTTGTAAACATTACTGTTATCACATAGGTGCAGGGAATATAGCAGTACTCATGCATGCTATTGAGGTTGTTTGGATTTAGTATAAAAGTGATTGCATACTGCCACCCAGTGTAGGCAGCAAGTTTGTGTAAAAGTGACAAAAGTATGACTCAGAAATTCAAGTTTTATGTTTATTAAAAACAAACAAAAACTAACAAACAAAAAACACAACACATGGGATCAGAAATTCTCCTACCTCCATGTTTGAAACGTCTGGCATCATTGTGAGGATATATAAATCGGGCTGCATGTGTTTGCTGTCAAATATATCCAGATACAATATGTTTATTTAAGTTGGCATTCTTCTAAGCAAACAACACACATAATTACACCGTGTGCATGTCAAGGCAAAGTTAAATAACACTGAGTTATTCAGGCTGGAGGATATCAAGTTAACAGCCACAAACAGAGAAGAAGCACTACTCATTAGTATGGCATAATTAAAGGTTATGCCATACTAATAAGTGGTGCTTCTTCACAATACTGATGTAATTTTTAAACTAGTCAACATCAGTTAAAACTGTAGTCAAATGCCCCGCGTTTGTTCAGCGTTTGACTTTTCCCACACTGGTGAGTCACTAATTGTAGGCACCGTCATGAGTAACACAGAGGGGGCACAAGCGCTTCAGACTCTTTTCAGCTCAATACAAAAAGGAAACACAGTCAGACAGCACTGACCTAAAGATAATTGATTTTCATTATTTGTGCAAAGGGCAAAGAAGACAAGAAAATAACAAAGCTACAACATTTGATAAACATAAACATTTTTTTGGCTTAATTTCATTAAAGGTCACAAATAGATAAACTTGTTAAAATCGAATTACTTTATTCAGTCGTCAGTAGTATAGAGAAGAATCCATCTCAGTCTGACGTTATCCATTCACAGAATACAGAGCTACAGTCAAACTTTGATGACTAACTTTTTGAATTTTACCTTCATTCCTACGCCAGAGATGAGCTGCATAAGTCTGAGACTGGCAGACCTTGACAACCGATGAACTCTTGTGAAAGTGACGTCTGAGCGAGTTCCTCTGAGTCCACGTTTTAGGGCAATGAACTAATACATGAATATCAACGGCTGTCTGTTCTCCAATCATGACTACGATGTTTAAATTTTTATGCTCATGCTGCTGGTAGAGATTTAACGAATGCTTCTGCGTAAGTAAAGGATACTTCTTTAAAGTTTTATGGGATGCACCGAGAGCGCTGAGGTGCAGGTAGAATACCTAGAGTGTAGAAAGTAGGAAAGCTGTGAAACAAGTGGCAAATATTTTATCGGCCAAATTTCTGGCATTTTCTTAATTTGTAATGCACCAAGAACATTAAATACCTAACTATCACCATTCCCTATACAAAACAAAGATACTTTTGTACTCAAATGTACCAAACCTTGTTTTAATTTGTTATTTTCACAAGCAAATTATATCTGCCTTCCTGGAGGAGCATCACCTTAAGTATTTTTTATTCTGAATTGTCCTAGAGGATGCAACAAAAACAACATTTGTGTCATTTGAAGAACTTATTATTAAAAGACTGTAAGAACCGAAATAGCTGTGTTTATATTTCTCCATATAGTAATGTGCTAAAAGTCTTGAGTCACCCCTCAATTCATCATATTTTGCTGGGAAAATGGGAAATAGGAGCAGAGATTTACTGAAGCATGCAAATATACATTTAAACACAATATATAATACAAAACTAGAGTTTGAGCGAGCTTGAGAGTCAATATTTGTGTTTAAGAATACTTTTATTCTTAAACACAGCCTGAACTCTAGTACTCTTTCTTGTAATTTCCTTAAATAGTTCTCCAGGCTTCTTGAAGGACATTTAAAGCTCTTCATTGGATGTTGGCGCCCTTTAGTTCTGTTCTCTGTCAAGTTGATCCCACAATTTCCATCAGTTCTGACAAGATCCGACCACCTCCGGCTGATATGAAGCCAAAAACCATGACCGTGTTGGCTGTAGACATTCAGTGTTGTAGCTTTCTCCTGAATTCCTCCAGACATACTGATGTGATGTCAAGTTCTTGTGTAATTTGGCGTACCTCAGCCTTTTCACTACATTGCATAATGGCTTCTTGACAGCCACCCTTCCACTGGAAACGTTTCTCAATGTTAGATGGATCAACTGAAGGTCCAGATGCATCTCTCAGGTCCTGTGTCAGATTTTTTTTCTTCACTTTTTTAGGATATGACTTATTAATCTGTTGTAGATGTTTTTAGGCTTCCCACTTCTACTTTTGTTTTGGTATTTTTGGGGGTTAAAATATGCCTTTTTGCAACATTAACCCTGCACTTGAGAAGCTTTAATCATTAAAAACGGCGTCTATTTTTAGTTTGTGCTAAAACTCTAATATACAGTGTTGTATTAGAACATTCGGTAAGTTTTACTTTTTTGTAAAGTCCCTTCAGGTTATTAAATGTAAAAAAAAAAATGCAGTGCGAATGATATTACTCAGCATCTAAACTATCTGTCTCTGTGAGTTTTTAAAATATTAAAAATACAACGTAGCATAATCAAAACACCCTGAAAACAGGTTATAAAAAATTTCATGCTGTTGGCTAATTGGGAAAAAATATACATTGGCTACAACCTTGGCTCTCAGTGTAGTCAACATTCATATTGCTGTGCAGGTTAAAAGATATTGCTTCTACAATGGATTTACTAGATTTAATATCTGTCACTTACACATCTTTTCACTGAGTAAATGATTAATTTTTCTGACCTCCCAACAGTGAGAGAGAGAGAGAGCTCTGTAATGTGAAAGTAATCTGACACACAAAGAAAGATAAATAACACTGACCTCCAAATCAAACTGCGTCACACCTTTACTTGTTACTGCTTAATTAAAACCTCCTCCAGTCGCTGCCCTTTTCACACTTTTGAATCACTAATGTAGTTGCTCATTATGAAAAAAGGGGGCGGGGGTACCCCCTCTGTTTATAATGAATCTGTTTATTTCAATAGAAAATGAAAACTAATTGCATTGTTGAGTAAATAACAGCCTCTCAGTTGTTAGATTTGTGGGATTTGTCAGAGGGCAAGAATGAGCGGACAATATTGAATTAAACTGTCAGGATTTGTGATGGTGCATTTTTGTTTTTCCATTTTATTTATTTCATGCGAAACATCATGTGAATATGAATAAAGGAAAGAGTGTTCCAGCAGCTGCATTTGTTGCTCAGGAAAACTCCAGTGTGCAGATTCACATTAAAGAAGAAGTAGTCATAAAAAGAAGGCATATCTCGCAAAATAAAGATAAACGGTGAGTTACAACCAAAAACGAAAAACTTTATTTCCAATAACTTAACTCAGCTGAATTCACAATATATGTAAAGAAGCACACCTTGAGGTTTCCCATGTGAGTATTACAGACACTGTTGCTAAGAAAAAAAATGTGTACAGCATTCCCCAATTGGCTGTCTCTGGTTATAAGTGGCTGCTGGCTGTCACTGGGTGAAATCAGTTGCAAAGAAGTTGATGCAAAAAATACAGTTTTTTCTGCAAATATGCAGATGGTCACAGACTAGTCTCAAAGCCTGTTTGACTGGGCTTCTATTATAGAAATCTGACAACACCACGGCCAAGTACTCACTCAAGTTTCTTTGAAATTCACTACCTGGAGTACATCTATTGTTGGTGCAATGGAGTGTAAAATCCTCAGATGAGTCCACTCAATTACAAAGAAACTGCCAGACACACAAATTTAACAGGTGCTGCTTAAAAAGCACAATGCAGCACAATGCAAAGCACACCATTTACTCTCTTCACACGACCAAGGCTGACCCACTGAGAGCATGAGCAGCTTTTAAAGCAGTGTTGATTGTTGCCCACTGGCTCCACAGGAGAAAGAGGCAGTGCACCATTATTCCTTAACCCTATAGACTATATTTTCTCATGTGCTGAGGTCCATTAGCCTGTTTAACCCTTTTATGTCTGAACCATGAAATAACTGCCAGAAAATTGTTTTGTGAAACTTCTGACAAAATGTTAAAAACATATTAATTTACATATGTGAGTGTACCTTTTTCTATCATATACTACATCAGACATTTTGGGGGGCGCAATTTCTTGATAAAAAATGTACCATGCAGTTTATTTCAGTTTTTCACACCATAGTTGTCATGTTTCTAAGGACATGTTTGTTAGGCTGATTAATCTGACATTCTAAATTGACCATAGGTGTGAAAATGAATGCGAATAGCCCTGTGATACACCTGTCACTAGTTACTTGTCCCTAAGATCTTTTCCATTTCTTTTTCTTTTTATTGCATTTTCCACTTTGCAAAAGGAATCCCGATATTAAGAGTAACATGACATTAGGGGTAACCTCCATTAAGTGGCATCCTCCAGCACCAGAAATAGGACACAGGAAGCTCTTCGAGACCTCTGAGTGCAGGCTGACATTTTCTGGGATGAACAAAATGGAAAAATAAATGCAAAGAAGGCATTTTTGGCTGACTCAAGAAAAGAGGGTCTGCTCATCTCTTGACATGTCAGGACAGCATAAAATGCAGAAAAAAAATACTTGTCATAGGTGAATACATTTATTAAATTGTAGTGATTAATTAGTGGGTTACTACTTTTTTTTTTTTATCCTTTTCCATTCTTGGTATTTTTACTATTATTAATATGAATTCTCTTGCATAATTTCTGTTCATGAAACTGCAGAAACATCTGTCTGCTGACTCACTACTACAAAACTTTCATAGCAGCATACATACAACAGACAACAATGCAATCACATAAAATGAGGTGTAGAAATAGAGTTTAGAGAGAGAGAGAAACAAATATTTGATATTCATTTATATGTGATATTTAACTGAATGAATGAATCTTAAATAGCGTTCTCAATACTTTGTCATTTGCAAAATGAAATGAATAAATAAGCTTTGTTTCTAAAGGTGTAACCTTTAGTTTCTAAATGGAAGAAATCACTGTAATGAGGGATCAGTAATGTTCCATCAACTCCCTTTCTTATGCAAACATCCAATCAAATTGTTACTCGAGCATAAAATTCAGCTTGGCTAAATTTATTCCAATGAGGATTTTGTTTCTGCAGCAAAAACACCCACTGAACAGACAGAGTGTAAACACAATGGCAACAGCAGTGCAGGTACAAAATCAATAAAGAACGAGGGAAATATCTTCAAAGCTGTTGATGCGCACTAGCGTATCAAATGACGCATGTCACCTAATTAGAAAATGTAAAATATTCTTTTCTAATGGGATGGAAAATCAGAATTTAGGTTAAAGCAGACGTAATTTCAATCCCTTCCACTTTTGAAATCACACAAACAGTGGGAACAGGTTGGTGTCCCATATTATCACCCACTGCTAAATTGAGGCATGGTGTGAAAAACAGTCCTTTGTGACAGCGCTAATAGATGGACACACACACAGGAAGAGGGGAAATGAAAGAAATTGGATATCTCTAATGTAGTGCCCTTAAAAAAGGAGACCCCGCTGACTGCTGCTATACTGAACACCACCTTGTCAACATGCTGCATCCACTGAGAGTGAATTAAAACGTGAAGACAAACATGATGGACGTCACAAAAAAGTGCATCACCTGCCCCGATGAGGTATGTGTTAATTGTCAGAAGTGTCTGGTTGCGTAACTCGGAGTAAGTAAATGAACAGTTGCTGAAATAATCATTCATTAAATTATTGTTTTGCAAATTATTATTTTTCCTTAAGAAAATCTTCATTTATTCTAAAGAAAATAACACATTTTGCTAAATAACAACAAAAGAGAAATTCATTTATCCATCCAACCTGCTTTCAGGTCATTTACAGGTGGAGCCGACAGACCTCTCATCCATCATGTGGTTCTGTGAAGCTGTGTGAGGTCATGTATACGCTGAGAATGTCAGTCTGTCACAGGGCTGACAGATGATCAAAATTCACATTTATACTGTAACTACTTTCTAGTTCAGTATGCTAATTTTTACTCATGCAAATAAAATGGAGAAACTTGAGGCAATATTGACCATGCAGGGGTTTACTACTCAAAGACTTAAAAAGTGCATTGCAGCTTGCTGTGCTTTTATGTGACGGCAACTGATACAAAGACAACAATGTATTTTTATCCCATACAAAAGAAACCAATAAGCTGGGACATTAGCACAGGATGAATAATGTGATATTCTCTGCTACTCATAAAAGTAATAGCATGAGACTTGTTCTCGTCAGGGGACTGGAAGGGTCTCTTGAGTTGGCTGAGTCAATCGGAAGCTGACCCATTTCCAGAGCACGTTTATTTTCAGGTTTTCAGTGAAGGTCGAAGTAACCCAACGTAGTTTTTGTTATTATATGCAGAACTGCATGCTATAATAGAGGTCTGATCATTTAAGATAAGATAAGATAAGATAAGATGAGATAAGATAACCTTTATTAGTCCCACACGTGGGAAATTTGTTTTGTCACAGCAGGAAGTGGACAGTGCAAAAGTTATGAGGCAAAAATTAGAATACAATAAGAATAAATACAGTACACAACTGTACAGAATAGAATAAAATACTATATACAGTAGAATAAAATAAAATAAATATACAATAAGATAAAAATAGAATACAAATACTATATACAACTGAGTAAAAATACAACGATGACAGAAAGTTTAGTTTGTTTGTGTACCAAACGTGTTAAGGTGATTACTTACTTTAGGTGACTTTAGGCTGCATGTAGTAACTATGAGGAAAATGTGCTGTATTTTTCCAGTCCCTGCCTCTGAGTGCACCTCCCAGAGAACTGAGGATTTAAACAATAATCTGCAACATTAAGTAAAATATTCATCTTTACATTACCTGGTCAGTCAACTATAACCTCTTTGCACAACAGTAACTCACTAAGCTTCGGTAAGTTTTGATTTATTTTACATATTTAATTTCCATTCAAGTGTTTATTTATTGCTGTGTTTGAATATGCATAAATGCTGTCTTGGCTATCTTAAGCTCTCCTGTCACGGCAGCACCCGACTTAACAGACCACTATGAATTCAGTTCTTACACGTCCATCATTTTTCTTCAGACTAATCTCACTGTTGCTTAGTCCCAGCCTTGATTCCACAACTGTGCTGAATATAATTTAGATAAAAGCTGTCCAAGGACACCAAACACAATGACCGTTGATGTAATGAGAAAGAGACCGGGCTGTTTCATCATGCTACCAGTAGATGGCAGTGAGAAGGCTTTCAACTGTTTTAGACTCAACTCTGATAAATGTAATAATGTTTGGGCTTCCGTTTCTTTTTCTCTTTTTCTGTTAGTTATCAATCAGTCGATTGTTTTAATTACTGATAGTGAAAAAACAGTCGGTTATTTCTGACTGTTTGTTGTCATGTTGGAGGAAGGCATAAAACAGGTAAATCAGCAGCAGCATATTCATCAAAATAGGATAATTGTAAATATCTATATACTGCATTGAATGTAAGCTTTTTTGGTAAGTGTAGTGGATTTACCCCCAAAAAGTTGATTCTGTTCGTCTGGTCAGAGCGTTTTCAGCCAAACATTTCGTCACACATCTAAGTGACTTCTTCAGGCTCAGCCTTCAGCAAGTTTCCCCAACCTTATAAACAGTACCTTTGATCACAATGACTGAAACTAGCCCACTGAATAAATAGTGGGCTGTGAGCTCAGTTCCTTCATCATTAATGTCATCCAGGTCATCGTAGTCAAAGGAGCTTGCAAAGAAAAGTGTCTGGACTTCTTTAAGTTGCTTGAAGATGTTTCACCTCTCATCCGAGAAGCTTCTTCAGTTCTAAGGTCAAATGGTGGAGAGTCCCAGATTTAAACCTAGTGGGAGTATCCCCCCACAGAGGGACAAAAGGACCCCCTGATGATCCTCTAATCGCCTGAGCCAAGGTGTGAAACTGGGTGTGGGTCCCAATCAGTCAGGGTTTCGGGTGAGCTCATTGTGAAACCTGGTCCCACCTTATCATGCGAATTCCTGAGGTCAGATGGCCCAGGATGTGAGTGGGCGTTAAGGCGTCTGGGAAGGGATCTCAAAACTGGATTATAGATGGCAGAGAGTTGGTGTCGTAAACCCCCGCCTCTGTTCAAAGATGGTCGCTCACAGTGGACATAGATGGCTTCTTTCACTCCTCTTTCAAACCATCTGTCCTCTCTGTCCAAAATGTGAACATTGGCATCCTCGAAAGAGTGTCCTTTATCCTTAAGATGCAGATGGACTGCTGAGTCTTGTCCTGTGGAGGTGGCTCTTCTGTGTTGTGCCATGCGCTTGTGAAGTGGCTGTTTGGTCTCTCCAATGTAGAGGTCTGAGCATTCCTCGCTGCACTGTACAGCATACACCACATTGTTAAGTTTGTGTTTTGGCGTTTTGTCTTTCGGGTGAACCACCTCCACAGGACAAGACTCAGCAGTCCATCTGCATCTTAAGGATAAAGGACACTCTTTCGAGGATGCCAATGTTCACATTTTGGACAGAGAGGACAGATGGTTTGAAAGAGGAGTGAAAGAAGCCATCTATGTCCACTGTGAGCGACCATCTTTGAACAGAGGCGGTGGTTTACGACACCAACTCTCTGCCATCTATAATCCAGTTTTGAGATCCCTTCCCAGACGCCTTAACGCCCACTCACATCCTGGGCCATCTGACCTCAGGAATTCGCATGATAAGGTGGGGCCAGGTTTCACAATGAACTCACCCGAAACTCTGGCTGATTGGGACCCACACCCAGTTTCACACCTTGGCTCAGGCGATTAGAGGATCATCAGGGGGTCCTTTTGTCCCTCTGTGGGGGGTCACTCCCACTAGGTTTATATCTGGGACTCTCCACCATTTGACCTTAGAACTGAAGAAGCTTCTCGGATGAGAGGTGAAACGTCTTCAAGCAACTTAAAGAAGTGCAGACGCTTTTCTTTGCAAGCTCCTTTGACTTCATCATTAATATGCAAATTGTCCTGACTTAATAGATTTAATGCAGGTAACATGCTGTGCAATAAATGGTTGTGCTTATCAAATGATCTATTTTTTGTAGGCAAATAATTTTCCATTTTCTTTATCATTTCTTTCTTGCACAACAATGTAGTTTTCTATAGTATTTTATTATGAAGTCCACATCTATTAGAAATTTTAATTAACTGCAGTAGAAAAGTACACCCTTACTGCCTCCATGGGTATTAAGAGGGAATTAGCAGCTGTGTGCTGCTAATTAAATGAGTTAATTTGCATTTGATTGGACATCCCTGCAAAGGACAAACTGACAAAAAAATCCAAGAGTTTCATGTCTGAATCTACAGGCTTAAGTTTGCAAGCTAAAGGCGACAGTTCATGACAGTGCAGTTAAAAAAGACTGAGCAAGTATGGCTGGTTTGGAAAGGTTGCCAGAAAAGAATATAAACTTTAAAATGAACATTGTAGCATGGCTTATTGTCGCAAATTTCATTAACAGTTCCTTAACAAATCACAAGATTTCTGGAACAATGTCCTTTGAACAGATGACACCAAAGAGGCATCTGGGCTTATAGTACAGCACCACATATGCCAGAAACCAAACACAGCATATCACCACAAATACCTCATATCAACAACACGGTGGAGGAGGATTGATGATTTGGGGTTGTTTTGCAGCCACAAGACCTGGGCAACTTGCAGTCATTGGGTTAACCATGAACTCCTCTGTATACCAAAGTATTTAGAGTCAAACGTGAGGCCATGTCGCAGGATCTTAAGACATTAGTATATTAACAAAGGCTTGCAAACTTCAGTGACCTTAAGAAGATTTGTAAAGAAGAGAGGGCCAAAATTCCTCTTCAGCAATATCAGAGACTGATAGGGCCATACAGAAAATACTACTTGAAGAATTGCTGCTCAAGAGGTTCTACAAGCTGTTTCAAAGGACTGCAGAGACTCCTTTGAAATGTATATTAAACGTACATCTCCACAGTCTTTTTTAGCGTGTCTTTGTTGTAACGCACACTAAAGTCCAGCAGGTGGCAGTAATAAGTATAACGTCGAATGTTGACAACCTTCCGAAATCCATCAAAGAAGTATGACAACCAGGTTCAGTCCGTTCAGCCAACTAGACAACATTTTGCTGTCCGGAGGTAAACCAGGTACGTTAACCAGGTACATCATAGCTTAGTTTTACAAGAACACCGTTCTACAACTAGATCATTGTAATTTGGGCGGGTAGTTATCCAAGGCGAGAACTTTTTTAGCTTGACTTGACTGCTGTTACTAGCAGAGAACCTACTAAAGCTAACGTTAGCTTAGCCATCCATTAATTACCCCTGACAAAATGTAGCGTTAGTTTTCTGTTAGAGCATATCACTTTGTCCTTAGCGCTATTGTTTAGTTCGGGAGCTTGTTACAATGTTGTCGCGAGTGTTGTAGCTGTAATGAAATATATGTGTGGTTCAATGTGTGTCAGGGCGAATACAGGATAAAAACGAATAACTCTTCTTTCTCTGTCGGAAAATATTGAACCGTTTTTTCCCGTGCTGTTATTATTTGCTTCATTTTACTACGTAATATGTCACTATGCCACCTGGGCAACCCTAAACTCATGTTGTCATTTCTGTTTCTTCCAGCTGTGAGATTTTTTCCCCTCGATGGTGCCAGGAACCTATTTGAAAACTAACAGAGCTGGAACAAGGACATACACTTCGTAGTCCAGATCTTCTTTCTCTCTTGTTTTCCACTGAAGACAAATGAGTCATGGATCAAGCTGTTGTGGACAATCCTGTTACCCTTGTGATCAGGGCTCCCAACCAGAAATATGATGACCAGACAATCAACTGCTACCAGAACTGGACTGTGGAGAAACTCAAAGCTCACCTGTCTGATGTGTACCCGAGTAAACCTGTAAGTATCTCACCCTTATTTAATCAAAGCTGTTGATGTAAGAGGTTGACTCCCTCTGATCATGGTAACACTTTCCTACTTTGCTTTTGTTATCCAAACCAGCTGATCACTGTTATTGAAGTAGGAGCAGCAGCTGCTGTTGTAATACTACTACTGTATTTGTTTTGATGGCATACAGTAATGCAGTAGTTCTCAAACGTTTTGGTATGCTTCACTTCAGAGGTTAGCAGAATTGTATTTCTGGCTATTTTAATCAAAAATTTACAATTTAAAAAGAACGATTAAAATTGAATTTTAATTAAATGGAAACTATTGCATCAGCAAACTCTTGTTTTTGTTATTCCCTTGTAATGATTAAAAAAAATCATTACACTCATTCAACTTCACATTTTTCTTCTGGTCGTTCATGCCCCACATTTTGAGAAACACTGCAGTGTTGGGAGATAGTTATGTGGTTAGAAAGATACTCATAACATGGAACAAGTGTAACAAGTGTTTTCTTGCCTTTTTCAGTTAATAGTAATATGAATGACACACGCAATATGTTGGAGTTACAAAATCAACGAACACACTGATACATAATGGTGCTGTGACATGTATTCTGCTCCATATGCTGCAGACAGTGACAGTATTGCAAACACTGCAGTGAAAGCCGCTCTGCTGGACAAACTGTGTATTGATATCATTACCAGATTTTTTTCTGCATTATGCTACACATATCAGGCAGGAAATGGCCTGCATACCCCCGTGTGTTACATATGAGTTTCACAGTTACACAGTTTTGAGAATGAATTGCATTTTTTGTTGTTTCTGTTGCCTTTTAACTGTGTTTTGATTTTTAGCTCTCACACAGTCTCAACCTTCATTTTGCTTTGCTTACTTTTGCTTTGTGAGTTCTGCTGAGTTCCCTCATGAGTCATATTATGTCACTCAGTTGAATAATCACTGAGTGACATAGATCATTAACCTTGATGTTTTTTCTGAAGGGAAAGAAATGAGGTTCTTTGTAGCTGAAAGAGCCTTGGAGGCTGTAGATTTGACGTCACAATGAAGGGAAGGCGTTTATATTCCGGCTTTATTGTGCTGCTAATCTGACTTTGCTCTGCTTCCTCTGTGCTCTCGGCTTGTTTTGATGCAATCAAATTAAATACATGGGAGCAAACTGCATTCTGATAAAGCTGTAGAGTGTTCATCCAAATGCCTGTACATTTTTGTGTAACTCAGGGGGAAGTTATTTCTGGAAATCTCAAAAAACAAGAAAATACTTCCACTTCCAGTTGTAAGATGGCCAGGATCTAAAAGAGAAAATGTGTTTTTTAACAACTGTAGAGTGAATGCAAGCTGTAAGAGGATCACACTCTGACCTTGTTGTAGTCAGGAGAGCTAAATCCACTCTTAAGACCCACTTATCCCAATTGAGGTTACTACAAACCAATCCTTATCACTCATTCACAGAAAGTTTCTGCCCTTTAATGCTGTGATCATGTACATTTAACCGTTAACTCTGTTTTATTTCAGTATATGATTGTATTTCTGGCATCTTTACCCTTTTAAAAATGTAAAACAAAACTGAGCAACCTAGATTCTTGGTGTTGTTCATTATACATAGGCTTCCTTCTTTGACCCAGTTATCGTTATCCTTTTTTTTTATTTTTAGAGCTCCAAAGACCAGAGGCTGGTATATTCTGGAAAGCTCCTGCTGGATCATTTTACCTTAAAAGATGTGCTCAGAAAGGTAAGTTTGTGTAGTTATAGGCATAGGATTTATTAAAGTCCATGTAGTTTAGCAAGTCTACAGCACACAAGATTTAAACTGCCTGATTTACAAAAATGTATCAGGCAATTGTTCCTTACTGTGTTTAAAATTTCAACAAAAGAGTCTCTCTGCACTCAAAGTAGAATGGAGTATGGTGTGGAAGAACTTATGTAGCCTACACAGAAACACCTTCCCACACATCTGAGATAAACTGGAATTGCACTCAAAGGACACTTTATTAGGTACACCTTGCTAGTACTGGGTTGGACATGCTTTGGCATTCAGAACTTGCATAACTCTTTGCAGCATAGATTCAACAAGGTACTGGAAACATTCCTCAGAGATTTTTTTTTTTTGTCCATGTTGACATGATGGCATCAAACGGGTGCTGCAGAATTGTCGGCTTTACATCCATGATGTGAACCTCCCATTCTACCACTACCACCCTCTACTGGACTGAGATCCAATGACTGTGGAGGCCATTTGAGTACAGTGTCACTGTGCTGTCCTGTCTAAGAAACCAATTTAAGATGATTTGGGCTTTGTGACACGGCACATTAATCTTGGTGGAAAAAGCCATCAGAGTATGGGTACACTGTGATTGGATGGATATGATCAGTACTAATACTCAGGTTGGCTGTGGTGTTTAAATGTTGGTACTAAGGTTCCCAAAGTATCACCCACACCACTACGCTACCACCAGCATTAGCCGGAACTGCTGATTAAAAAGCGGGGGAAAAACCCTTTCTTTCCCATTCTGATGCTCAGTTTGAACTAAAGCCTGATTGCATGCCTAAATACACAGATTTGCTGCCGTGTGATTGGTTGGTCAGATATTTGCATTAACAAAGATCTGTACCTAATAAAGTGTCCAGTGAATGTAGTTTGTCATGCTTATGTAATCTTTATTTATTTCACTGGAACATTCGGTGCTTGTGCAAACAAAGCCTCCTTATACACAATTACTGGATGTCAATGAGTCTTCATGTTGATTCCTGCAAAATTAGGCAACTCTTAGGTTGACCCATTTTTCTGCTATCGGCACGAAGTGACTTCACTTTTGTATTTGTTGCTGTGAAGGACTTTTCCTCCTGGTTTTCTTTGTGTAACCTGCAACAATGATTATGCAACCATAGGTGGCACAGCAATGACAAAGTCTTGAGGGGAAAAAAGTTTTAATGTTCATGTTGATCTTTTTTAGGTAAATTCAAGTCTAGTGAATTGATTTTTGAAAACGAAAAACTGGCCGACATATCATCACTAAAAAGAGAGTAGAATGGAGGAGGGGGCAAAGCAAGACAGTGTGTACAGGTATATTGCAGCTCTAATGAGACTTTATTGTGTTCCTTCTTTTTATGTTGTTCTCTTTTAATTGATTTTTTAATATGTTTTATTACCTAGTGTTCCACTTTTTTTTCTCTTCTTCATCTCTAGGCCACTATTAAAGTAATGCATTTTATAATGGGCTTTCCTATAATTGCATGCTGTTTTGTAAAGAAACTCAATATGTTCAAATATTATGTAGGTATTATTAATATGTTTGTGTTTGAGCAGGAACATTGCAAATCTTAAATGTCCTGTCTCTTTTGTGAAGTTGTCCTTAGCCAAAATAGGCAGCAGCTCAGTTTGCAATAGTTATGCAGCAGTAAATAAACAGCATACAAAACATGCATACATATAATGTGTACATAAATGGGGAATGGCATACAAAAAAAAACCAATCGTGTATTTGTTTCAGTTATCACAGGTTAAGCTGGGATGCTGAGTTACTGCTGATTTGTTTAGAAACAGTCGCTTCCCTCGTGTTAATTTTGTCTTGTTTAAACCTGAAAGCAACATTTTAAGTTTTCCAGCACCTGATTAAGGTATATCTAGATAAGTAATTAACAAAGATAGTAACTTGGAAAACTCTTTTGAAGGATTTAGATCTGTAGCCTTGTAGAAAAGCTTAATGTATAGTATTCTTGTCTTTGCATTAATCTAATAAAGCAAATGTCCACAAAATAGATTTAGAAGCGCTTTGAAGTGTTCTTGAGGTTTAAAAATAACAAGTCCAAAGAACATGCTGCACTTAAGCTGTGTTTAATAATGAGCTCTTATTGGCTTCTACAGCAGGACGAGTACCATATGCTCCATCTGGTGTGCGCCTCACGAACCCCTCCCAGCTCCCCAAAGCCCACCCGCAGCTGCAGTAACAAGCCCCAGGAGAGCACAGCCCGTCCCACGGTGGGTCAGCCGTGTGCTTCTTAGACCTTGCATTTCATTTCATCATCGCCATATTTTCTTTCATCAGCTCCCTAACTGCTGTAATTTGCAAATCTCTGGAGATTTAAAAACGTCACTTGCCTTTGTGTTTGGACGAGCAAGAAACTAGAACTTTTTTTTTCCCCCCCTCTCTGGTTACAGGCCCCTCAGAACTCCAATGGAGTTGGTCAGGATAGCCACTCCTCTACGGGAGGGAGCAGTGATGGACTCAGACACCGAGCTGGATCCTTCCCTTACCACCAGATGTATCCACAATTTATGTACAGGTAAGCTACTGAACTGCAGTGCAGGTGTGAAGGGTAGTTCAGGAAACTGTTTCCCTAGACCAACTAATGATGAAAATAGAAAAACAATGCAAATACACCTGCTTATAAACTTCATTATTAAGTAGTTTTAACATGTTACTCAAGACACTTTACATAACAATCTTAATGATTTGGACTTGGCAACTTTATGCACATTGCGTCTTAAATTTTGTCAATCAAATTAGTGCTTGCATCCTAATCCTTTTTATGCTGGCAAAGAGAAACTACCAGCTGTACTTATTTATGACGATTAATCAGACCCCGCCAAAGTAAAAGACACTGTAGAACCTTCAGCACCACTTATAAAAAGGCTTTTTGAGTGTGTGTGTATATTTGAGCCTGTATAGATTGGAAAAAAATCCCAAATAAATTAAAACTTATGCAGAAATCAGTAAAAACCCAAATTTACTGATATATAATGTTGTCATGTTGAGTGTATAAAAACTTCTCCCAACAATCCTAGTGAGGTTGTTTACACATGGATGAATTGTTCTGGTTTAGTGAGGGTGTGTTTTCCTGCTATGTCTGGCCATGTGATAAACAAAAGCATTGGTTATATTTGACTGAATAAACAGTATTAACGGTAATAATTTGATTACAATGCTGATGTTTTTCCTTTGGCTCTGACTAAAACCTCTTCTCCAAAAATGGAGAATGTCACTGTTTTCGTATTGCACCCTCTTTTTCCAGCTGGAACCAACACTCTGCTCAGTCGATGCCTCCCGCAAATATGCCCGCTTATTACAACCCCATGACACTCATGTGGTGGCAGCAGCTGTATGCCAGGCAGTACTACATGCATTAGTAAGTCCATTTGTGTTTTAGTCTCTCCATTTAAAAACACAAAGGTTTTTAGGACCGTGTTCAAACAGTGTTACCACCATCTGTCTCTCATCCTCTAGTCAGTTACTTGCCGCCTCCTCTCAGCACCTCAGGCCCGACCAGACCTCGACCCAGTCTAACCAGTCCCATCCCCAGAGTCAACGACCCCAAGTGGGTCGCCACGGCAACCCAGAAGTCCAGATGAATGCCCAAGGAGGGGAGATCCTGAACGAGGAAGAGCTCAATCGGGACTGGCTGGATTGGGTGTACACATTTTCACGCGCTGCCATCTTACTCAGTATAGTCTACTTCTACTCGTCCTTCAGCCGCTTTGTCATGGTGATGATGGCCATGCTGGTGCTTTACCTGTGAGTTTACTTTAAACATGTGTTTTAAATGCCCGTCATTACAATACAGTGACCCGAACTACACTAAAACACTCTTCAAACTCTGAAACTGAAATAAAGCGTATTTGCAGCACGCGCGGTGACACGCTAGCTTTAACTGGGAGAGTTTACATCTTGTTGGATTCTGGTATTGTTTAATATAGTGGCTGACAAATGACTCAAAGGTGCTTTTATCGCTACTTTCTTGTGGTACCAGAATGCTACATCGTTCCAGGCGTAGGGAAAAACAAGAAAATGGATATTTTAAGAAACAGTCACATAAATTATCGAATTTATTTTCTATATACTCTAAGAAATACTCGGAAATCTTGCCTGTCTGTACTTACAGTAGTGTTTGTTCTGTTACTGCATTGTTGGGTCTCATGATTTTGTTAGTGCCTTTTTGGATTTGTACTTTAACAAAAGGCACTAATTGTGGGTGATACTCGGTCTCATCTCACATCGAAATTCACAACAATAGATAAATGCTTTTCTCCGGAAAGCATTTATCTTTAAAAAATGGTTGCCTTTACAATGAAGGCCACAATGTTTGAATGCTCTCTGATTAGAGCGATTTCCTGTGTCTTCACGCGGCGCTGCATTGAAGATTCTCTGTTGTGTTTCCCCTAATATAACTGGAAAGAAGTACCTGAATTTTAAAGTTATGAAGACTCAACAGAAGTTTCAATTTTTACAATGCATTAATTTTATATATTTTGCCTTTATCTTAACATTAAAGGCTCTTAGAATTTTTATAAAACATATTTTGTAGACACGACAGGGATTTGTTATTTTCATACCACACTATAAGTACCTCAAAGATTACTCAAGAGTATAATGAATAATAAGTTGATATGACCAACACTGTGAAACATTTGTAATTTCTTTTCTCGTTGTTTCTGCCTGCAGGCATCAGGCCGGCTGGTTTCCGTTTAACCTGGAGAACGAACTTCAGCTTCCCGGAGACGGAGCCAATCAGGATGATGCCGAGGGAGAGCCACAAAACCAAGACTTACAAGAAATGGTAACTGTCTCTCTCATCCACTGGTGCTTTCCTCAGAACTGATTGGATTCTTATCGGTATCATTTATTTTTTATCTGCAGTATAAGCTGTGAAATGAAGTACCAGTTTCCAGATAGCTGAACGATATAGTACACCACTCTTCTTTAATAACTCATAACAGTGGTATTGTATTGTAGATTGCTCAATTTAAGAAAACAACAAAGATCATGAAAATGAGGTCAATTGGGGTCAATCACAGTTTTTTGACATTTACTTGATTTCAGATGGTCTGTTATTTATGTTGTTGTTTTAATTAGGTTAGAAAAAAATGTAATTTGCCAGTCTAGTGGAAGGGAAAGATGAGCTAAAAACACTAAAATGGCATTTTGACTTCATAAGGGAATGAAGAAATGTTTTTTAAGTATGTAGATAAAGTGTGGGGCGTTATGCCTGAAGCTAATTTAGTGGATATCTCATTTCACAGTCAAATATGACTCATATATTCTTGCCTAATCTTGTGCACTGAGCGTCAGGGAGATATAATCTCACTTGATTCTTGTAATTTGACTTCCCTCGTATAGGAAGGAGTGTTGGATGACGGTTCTGATGATGAGGATGGGGAAAGCGGAGAGGAAGGAGCGGAAGATCCTAACAGCGCCCCCCACACAGGCTTCTTGTCCTCCACATGGTCATTCATCATAACCTTTTTCATGTCACTCATCCCAGAGGGGCCACCAAACGGCGCTAACTGAACCACAAGCACTATGTGCTGCCACAGTTCCCCACCGAAGCATTTTCTTTAAGAGGAGGGTGAATATCTCTCCAGGTTAGGGAAACTCTTTCTTTTACAATGCAGTGTTACAGTTTCCCAATAGTCTACGTGAAACTTTGAGCAGAACCACAGCAGGCCGATTTAAAAAAGGAAAAAACGGCAATTTTACGTCAAGTTGTTTTGTTTGTCTGAACAAAGACAAATATTTTAAACTAACCAACGAGAAGTTTGTTCACGGTGTATGAATTGATTGCTATCGACGGCATGTAAACATAGGGACGACAATTAACTGCTGCGTTTTTGGCACCTAAATCCTTATTTTTTCTTTGTAAGAAGCCATTGTTGAAATAGTTGTTTTGCTCGAATTGTAATGAATTATTTGTAATTGTCGTTATATTACAATAAGACATTTTAAAAGAGCCACGTTAGTGTAAAAGCTGAATTTCAGTGATTAATAGTGAATCATGTAGCGCCTGTAATACATGAGTTATTTTGGCCCAAGACTTTATGAAACACATTTGTACTGTGTTTAAGTGAAACCCAGTGATGCTGGCTGGTAACGTGTGATTTTCTTGTTTGTTTGTTTTTTAAGGAGAAACGATGCTTTCAGACAGTCTCAGATTACTGAATGACAGAAGAAATTATTATTTTGACTGAAGTTCTGGCTGTTGAGAAGACAATAAAAAAAATCTCACTGTTTTTTGATTGCTGTGCGTCTCTGGATTTTCTGAAAATGACCAATTCTAACGTTTATTAAAATCCTTTTTATTGTAATTTAATCACGTGGTTATTCGTTTCTACCAGGTCAACACAGGAACACAAATAATGACTGAGAAGCATATCCTGAATTTATTTTTCACTGGGCTACAAATTGCAATACATTTTGTAGCCGGAAGATCCTTTTTTTTTTTTTAATAAAGAGAAAACTTGAAGTGAATACTTACTGGAATGATTTATTGTAGCGTCTGCTGTGCAAGCTCTGGTCCGGATGCATGGGCCTGAAACAGTGCTGGGCACATGCTGCTCAAATATAATGCTCAATCAGTAGAATTAAAATTACTGTAACCATTCATTTAATAACCCGAATAAACTGCTGGGACTGTGATTTCATTTCTGGCAGTACTTCAAAGTGAAGTATCTGAAATCTTTTCCATGACATGGTTTCTTGCGTAAGACATTAAAGCTGATGTACACTCATGAAAGAACATGATTAAAAATAAAGTCCTGAACTAATAATACACATTTGCCCTTCCCTTGTCAAACATATTGTCAAACTGTCCTTTGCTCAGTTCTTGTGCTGTTCAATGACACATCTTCAAGAGGTTTAACCTCTTTCCTCCGTGTCTCTTTTCTTTCTTTGTAACATTAAAAACAGGCTTATTGCGCGTCGTCCTTCATTCAGCGGGCACAGATGCATATAGTGTATTCATGTTGACTTGTACTTTACCATGAAGGAGAACATGCACAGCTGAAATGTCACATAAGGCCAAGTTTTAGTCAAACCAAATTATTAGACCATAATAAATATGCATATCCACATATCTCCACCTATTCCGGATTGCACCTCTCTTTATGCTGACCTTGCACATGAATTTATAGCTTGCAAGAAAACAAAAATGCATTTTATTTGTATTTTAACGGGCTCCTAGAAACTAAGTGGAGAAAAAGGAGCTTATTAGTCCCCAGAAGAGGTTTAATTGACCAATTAAGTGGTGAACCCACTGCTGTGTGAACTATAAAACTGAAGAAGTGCCTGCTGTATTTGTCTGCAGTGGTTTATAACAGATCTCTGCTGCCACCTTTTGTCTTCAGAATGAAAAACATCCGGTTGTCTTCAAAAACTAAAAAAAAAAAAGACTTGTGTTGATGCTCGAGAAAGCAGTTTGAGCTCGTTTGAGCACTGTGACGCCTTTTCCTGCTGGATGGAGGCATTCTGGTCAAAACGGGGGCAAAACTGGTCAGTAACAAGCTTTGTCATTTAATGCTCAGTTGGTACAAAAGTGTGCAAAACAATATCCGCTTCACCATTATACCACCAGCAGCAGCTTAAACCATTAATACAAAGCATTATGGATCCATGCTTTGATGTTGTTTGTGCCAAATTTTGATCCTACTAACCGAGTGTGGCAGCAGAAATCAACAATTTGGTGAGCCTGTGTGAAATGTTGTCTCAGTTTACTGTTTTCAGCTGAGAGGAGTGACACTCATCGTGGACCCTCATCTACTATGGCCTCTGTTTCAAGGTTTACCTGCTGTTCATTCAAAGATTCTGTATACCCCGGCTGTAACGAGGAGTTGCTTTTTGCCTTCTTGTCACCTTGAAGCAGTCTGCCTCTGACCTCTGGTATCAACTGAACATTTTCACTCAAACAATATTTTCTCTTTTTCAGATTATTCTCTGTAAATCTCAGAGATGGTTGTGCAGAAAAGTCAGTTTTTCCTTCATTTAAAACTTGTCCTAACTATGCTTTAAATGAGAAATAAGTGACTGCTAACAGATGTACCTAATATAGCTCCTAGTGAGTGCACTTCACAGTTCTGGGTTTTAAATCATGTTGACTGAAAGTTATTTATCAATATAAGGTAAAATGCGACCCGTAAATCCTAAACTAATGAAAAAATCTGTATTTTTTTTTTTTTTTTTAATGAAGACAGAAGAAAAATCACCTTGTATTCCTTTTTATTGCTTTTCAACAATCAGCCATGACAGAAGAGTCATCGTTCAAGTTAACAACTGGACGCTGTGTGCTTCACTGATGTCTGTACAAAACAAATGCATTTTCTACTCTGTGTTGTTGGTGTGACAATAGAGGCCAGAAACTCCTTCACATTATTGATCATTTATCCAGATTCATGCATCTTAAATCGAACCTCATAATGTGGAAAAACAAGATAAACAACAGGAATCGTAAATTCTTAGCTGGTTGGTGGACGTTAACCGTCTCTGATGATACTAATGACAACATTTTACATTTCATTTTAACGTCCACATATGTAGTGAAATAACCACACATGAATCATTTTTCCCCACTAATCAAATATATAAATTAACATAGATGTCACTTCTTTCTGGATGTTGACGGCACAACACTTTGACACACACTAATCACTTAGAAAAGAAACAGTACCTCAAAATTGATTACAGAGCTTTTATGTTGTGAGCAAACACTAGCTGTGATAGTAGAACACACAAACACACTGACAAACAGTATTTAGTTACATTTTTAAATGGAAGAATAAATTGAACTACACTGTTTTGAGTCAATGGCTCAGGCTACAACCTTCACACAGACATGGCATTACACTACGACAGGGAGAGCCGTGTCCTCGTTCACTCTACGATCCGTCTTTGGGTGCCACCGCGTATGCCCGTACCTCTCTTCTGAACACTTAAACTATCAGTACTAGACACAAAGAGCTTCAACAAGGCACATAAGCTATTGTCCGTATAGTCACTGTAGCTACACACAGACAGAGCAGATTAAACATACACAGAAGTCGTTTGATGAATAATTCCTTGCCTGAATATTAGCCAAGTTCAGGAGTCCGTCAATTGCACAGTATGGAACACTTATTGCTAAAACAGGACTGCTGTCAGCAAAATAAGAATTCCTAGAATATAATATATTCTTTTACATATACAGTAGAAATATTTTGCATAAAATGATTTATGATTTGCAACGCTAAACAAATTATCTTTATACCACACGCTCGCTCGTACTCACACACCCACGCATACAGTAATAATAATACAATAATATAGACAGTATAAAAACAGGTGCTGCTATCTGGGGGGTCACAAATATTCTCTCATTTCTTCGCACCTTTGTATATGTCGTGATTTACAGCATTAGGTAAAATAGTTGTGATGACAGCCATGAGAGAAACACAGTGGCCAGAGGGTTAAAATATCAAATGACAACAGTCAGAAATCACTCAAGATTCCTGAGTTGTATAATTAAAATTTGAATGACTGATGTATAAATACAGAGGGAGGAGGAGTAACCTTTTTATTAACACACCATAATTCATCTTAGGTAAGAAACTATACTGGCAAAGTGCTTACGATACAGTACAGACTTCGTATGGCCTCTGAAGTAGATTTCTACAATATTACAAACGAAAAGAACACAGTACACATACGCGTGATATTTCAGTAAGATCACATACACTATCAACAGTGAGGCTTTACAGTAAAAACTAATTTTGAGCAGCAGTATCAATACTGAGGGTTCCCCTAGAGACAGGAGACATTATTCATGAGCAAATCTGACAAAGATGTACGCAGTAATATTAGTGTGGTGCAGTAGTAGTATCTGAATGTACCTCTGTCTGTTTTGGTTTGTGTCATTTATTGTGCCAGACTAAATATAAAATAGAATTATCTGGAGCTGACAGTACCTGAATGGCTTTAATCAAAAAGGTTTCAAAGCTGGTGTACTTTAGTGAAAGGTCTCAGTTCCACCTTAAATATATAGAAACAGAGAACGCTAACAAGAAAGAAAAAGTAGAGTAAAATGAACAGCTAAAATAACAAAAGTAAAATATAAATATAAATAAAAGTTTTGATGGTTTAAAAGTAAAATTCACACAGTTGAACACCCCCACCAGTGAGGCCCCTTCCTTTGGTGTCTGTGCTTCAAATGAGTAATAAATGGCTGCTAGACAGAGAGAATTTCTGAACAGTGAACATCGGTGGGCAGTTACAGCAGAATTCCTTTGTTTCTTGGAGTTTTATCCTTTATAGTACATCTTGGCAACCATTCGTACACATTCTGTACATGAAGGACTTCAAGACGTGTGTTGAAGAAAGACTCGCATCCTTAAGGGAGCTCATCTGCTGCCCTGAAGGAGCTCTGCAGAGAGGTTGTGCTGCTCCAGTTCAGTGTGTCCCCTTTCCTTCTAAGATTGCGTCCATCGGTGTGGTAAAAGTGTTGTGAAGGAGAAGGTATTGAGGACAAAAGGAGTTCTGCACAATTTATTACAGGAACGTCTCGGTAGTGGAGTCTCTTCCAGGTGTGTCTGGGCTGACGTCGACTCTAACGCAGGCCACCTTTTCCTGGCTGTTCAGGGATTAACAAATAGAGAGAAAATGAGTGTGTAGGCAGATTCATGGAGGTGTTAAGGGTTGTGAGCAACTACAAATGTGTGATTTCTATCAGGTAGAGGAGTGATAGGTCTTAATTACAAACACTTACAAGACTTTACCAGCTTTAGTACAACTTGGTAAGGATGGGACTTAATGAGAGAACTGTGGCAAAAGATTTGTCAACACAAAGCACTGTGCAAAGGTTTTAGAGACCGAACTTCAAGTTAGGATCTGTTTTTAAAAATCAAAACTAAACAACACAAAAAAACAAGGAAGTGGCCCACAGGGTAAGGACTTCTATTCAAGGCAAGAAGACAGTGGATAAATCTTGGGAGGTTATCTGTCTTTATTCTGTGTCTGATTGTCTTTGTCCCTAGATGTTTGAAACTTAGATTTGTGCCCAAATCTAAAGACATCTATGGATGGATGGATAAATCTAGTGAAATTAATATACACGTAACTCAAAAAAGCTGTTTACAGTGCAATGCAAAAGTCTTCAACCACCACATATTTTTGCATATTTTGGTAGTAAGATGGGAAATAGATGTAGAAAAGCATTTGGAAACCAACCAACAAATGTCAAACTGTGATAATCTTTGGGTTCTTTTTCAAAATGAACTAAATAAATGAATGAAAGCAAATTATGTGTTTATGTAATAGGTTCTTTGTCACCGGCAGTCTAACTATAAAGCTCAAAATTGATTCACATCAACACAACACTGGTTCATCTCTTCAATTAGGTACCTTTTTTATGCTTTGGTGATTCATAGATCAGTGATAAATGGATTAAAACAAACAAACAAACAAACAACAAAAGAAACATTCTTATGAAAAGAATGCAGATACGAGGACTGGACTGAAAGCAGCAAAAAATACAAACATTGAAATTCCTTTGGAAAGTCTGCAAAACTATTGTTCAATTCCACTTCAAAAAATAACAAGGAAGTCTGTCTCCTTGAAATAAGGAAATAAGGGGTAGCACAAGACATTTGCACAGTACTGTGTTTTTCCTCTTTGCATCAAAACACCTACTCAGTTTTTCAAGATACCTAAAACAAATTGTAAAAATCTTTGTGACTTTAGGAGATACACATCATGACAGCAAGTATGTTTAGGATAAATGAAACAGGGTGCAGTCTGAATGTGGGACCAATCAGAATCCAGTCCGATGGAACCAGGTGATAAATAGTAATTATTTCTAAGTGTTTCCTACCCTTTGCCTTTCCAAGGAAACCGAATCAGAGTTTGACATGCATTACTGTGCAAACTATGTCAAACTGTTATTGAGGAATGCCATTTTGCTGCAAATATATTCCTGTCAACTCAAGTCAGGTTAACAGCTATGGGATCTAAAAGGAACAGGAACTATTATCTTTTCTTTTACAGGATTAAACTGATTCCCGACACTCAAAACTGCAATCGCTGTGGACTTCCAGGCAGTAACTAGCTTCAGTTTCTGACTACAGCGTACGTTAAGATAGCACTACCAAGCAGTCCCTCTTGTTTTTAGCGAGCATATCATATTGAAGTAACAGAGTTGGGTGACGGGGCTCTGGAAAACTCCAGGAGATGGCATAGCTACCTTCCGCTAAGCTTCACAGGTTGGACACAAGACTCTGCACTCGAGTTCACTGCTTTCCACACTGCGGTTTTGGCCATCTCATCAGAGATATTTACAACCAAGGGGTCAGTGTCAGAACTACATGCCAAAATGAAAACACACACACACACACACACAAACAGAAACAAAAAGAGAAGACAGGCATGTAGACATCAAGACAGCAGGACAGGATCAGTGCAGGAGAGGCAGACGCAAACATGCATATATTAGAGATTAAACCAAGTTAACAACACAGAATGGCTGACCAGACAGACCACAAACAAACTTCTGTGTTAACATGTATTAAGAGCTGTTTGCGTTTTAGGTAAAGGGGTATCCTGAGAGTTGACTGTATGCATATTATTAGATAAGGCAATCATTCTATCATAGACCTTTTTACCTTAAAACAAATAATAAATAAATAATAAATGCAATCCATTATTATTATTATCATTATTAATATGCAGCAATGTGGGTCAGAGATTATTATTATTATTATTATTATTATTATTATCATCGTCATTGTACACACAGCCATGCTACCTCTTCTTACAATGGGACGCTGTGGGTCACTACTTCTATTCTGTATGATCTGTTAAGATGGACATAACACACAGCTGATGACCAGTCTTTAAATTGTCATTTCAAGCTGTAGATAAAAACATATTTTTTAAGTTTAGACACAGCAGAAGTCAAGACATACGAAATTAGTGAAATCTTTATTTATCTGGATCAAAAATTTTTTAAATATATTTAGCCATGAGGCCATAAGATAAAAATATTATAGTAGTATGTGAGATTTACGGTCACTAACATGAATACACTTCACTCCCAAGTGAAAATTTACAGAAGATTCAGCTCTCCATCCCACAATCTGACATTTTAAGGATGCTTTATAGAGTGCATTACTCACCTCCCTGAGAGTTCCTTCACTGGGATCTTGAGCCGGTTTGAGTCTTCATAAGTGTCCTTAATCCCCATCTCTTCTTCTTCCTCCAGTCCGGACTCTTCATCCTAGATTCAAATGCATCTATAGTTTAAAAACTAGTTATTACTGCAGTGAGGTTCATCCTCCAACAATTGAGTCTCACAGTTTTATTCATATTTAAATCAGCTTTAACATCTGGCTTATTGGCCCGGGCTTATATTATATTGGGTTTTGGTCTCCCGTGGCTGTGTAGCACTGAAAGTACTTGATTCAAAACTCTCTTCTTCCATAACAGCCATGCTTGCAAGACCAATATACCCATTTGATTTTGCCTAGTTGCCACAATTATATAGCAATTTAATTAGCAATTTGATTCGATCCACTGTTAAGGCACCCACTCGAATTGTAGTATAATTAAACTGTCTTCCAATCTGAGCTTCAGAAGGATTTACACGATCTGGAAAGCTGTTGTTTACAACAAAGACAGATGGAGCATTTGGAGAGATTTTGCAGTATTACTGTTTAAATGCAAATTAGGAAGAAAAACAAAGGATAACTACATTTTTGTCATTTCAGTGCATGTCTTGAAGTACAGTAGAAAGAAAACAAAATCTCATTTAGTAAATTTTTGTAACTGAGGAGCAGTTTTAATTTTGTATCATTTGGAAGCAGAAGTGGTTGTGACCTTCAAGTAGATATTGAAAATAGTCAGCTGTTACCCTCCAGCTCTTTCCTCTTACTTTTAAGTTCTTTCCACAGAAGGAGCACAGGCATGAGCTCTTCACAGATGCTCTGAACTCCACTCTCAGGGTCAAGGCTGTCTGCTTAATCCTTAATCCTATCAAACCTTGAAACCTTGAGTATACAGAACTAATATTTTTATTTATTAGTTCTGTATACTAGTTACTATCATTGGAAAAGGCTTGTGATTGGATACATTTCCTGTCATGGTTTAGAACTTGCTTCCTGTCATTAACATCATGCTCAAAAGTTAATATGATTGTTTTTTCTGTCCAGTGATCCCAGTAAAATATCGCCTTCCCCATTTTTGACACAAAATCTGCTACAGCCAACTTTCTGTTAATGCAAAGAAAAGCAAAAAACTTCTTTCAAATTCAAATTACAAATAAACTTGTGATGTTCACTTATGGAAAACAGATGAGTTTTACCAGCTTTTCACGCGCTTTCTTTTTCTTATCATCCTCAGTCTTCTTTTTGCTTTCGGGCATCAAGTCATCGAGCCAGCTCAGCTCTCTCTTGGTAAAGAAAAAGTCTAGAAGCTTTCGGATAAAGACCAGCGCCAGAACCTAGAATTACAGATGAAACCAAACATAAAGTAAAGGAATGACACAATAAAATCATATCTACTAATAAAAGAAACCCTCTGCTATACTGTTATTTGGCACAACATACAGATGAATGATCAATAACTGTGACATTAAAAACATTTCTATAACTCTTCTCCAGTAAAAATGAAGTGATAAAATAAGTAAGGCTGAGTCATTACCATCATGGGGAATACAACAGCTGCTGCAGACACCTTGATTACCCAGAGCAGCACCAAACAGCTGAGCTGTATCAGGGTGAAGATATGGACCTTCCACAGTGGCACATAGCGCAGGTAGATCAGGTCAGGCTGGTGCTTTGCAGGCATGCCAAACAGTTTGATTCTGTCAAAGAACTAGAGTAAAGAGAGTCAGTGAAACAGTTAAGAAATACAAATGCATGAAAGTATCACTTAATAGATTATTCAGAGGAGGAAACACATTTAATAAGAGAAGCTCCCAAGGACTCTGAATTACCATTAAAGGCTTGCAACAGCAGGGGGCAAACTTATCTTTACTAACAGCTCCAGACTCCTGCTCTGTTCTGAATAGAAGGGCAGCACTATCTTCAAAGACAGCAGGGGAGAGACTTACTTGAATGCCTTTGAGGGAAGAGACACCCATGTAGAGAAAGACTCCGTACAGAACCGGCATTGGAATAAACTGCCGAAAGCACAAATCAAACAACATATTAGAAAATATTTAACTTACGGTACATGAAGCAAAAAGCTGAAAACATCTATGACACACTTGTGCTAGGTGACAACACATTAGTTAGTTTACACGGAATTAACGCAACTTGTGTCAAATAATCAAAAGACATTATTATATACAGTGATTTACAGGGGGAAGCAAATATTATTTCACTGACAACCCCATCGCACCTTGAGCACTGATGTCATGAAGACAGAACAACCCATCAGGACAAAGATCATAAATCCCGTGACTCGCTGTTCCCGGATTCCCAAAAACTTGGGCTGTTCTCCCGGTGCGGAGCAGCCGGACTCCACCTTCAGGCTGTTAACGTGGGAAATGGAGAGGACGGTTGCAGCCACAAACCACGGCAAGCCCATAATGGAGCACACGCCCAGCATTATTGCCACGAGGAGCAAGTCCAGGTGATAGCCACATCCTTTCTGTAAGATACGAGAAGTAGAGGCATGGACATACACAAACTTTCAAGACTGAAGAGAAAAATCTTTGTGACAGATTCATTCACTGTGATCAATCAGCTATTTGCCTTTTTCTGTAAAAAAAAAAAAAAAAAAAAAAAAAAATTAAAATAAATTTTGTGAAACTTTTTATACTTCCTCCAGCTCCTCCCTTTAGGAGTGACCACCTTTCTCTACCGTCCTCTTCCTTCCCTCTGCATGTCCTCCTTCTCTACATCCATAAACCCTCTCACTGCTCTTCCTCTATCTTGTAAACCCTCCATTTCACTCTTGCTGCTGTCCTTCTGTCACAAATCACCCTTGACACTTGTGTTCACGCTCTTCTTCACCTCTTTTTTGCACTGTCCATTCCTTTGGATGCTGACCCCAAGTATTTAAACTCATCCACTTTCACTAACTCTACTCCTTACATCTTTACCTTTCCACCTGCCTGACTTCATCAGTCAAACCTGTCCATCACCACTGCAAACAAGAAGGGGTTCAGAGCCAATCTCTGATGTAATCCCACCCCCACCTTGAACCATTCTGTCACTTCTACAGCAAAACCTCATCACTGTCTCGCTGTACTCATACATATGCTGCAGTACCCTAGCATACTTCTCTCACTCCGGACATCTTCATTCAGTACCACAGTTCCTCCCTTGGCACCCTATCACAAGCTTTCTCAAAATACTTTCAGATAAAAGTCAGACCTTCAGCTTGTGCTCTTTGCGGTTGATGATGACTGCTGTGATCTGCTGATCCATAAAAATGAGGATGGTGCAGAGCATGGCAGGAAGTACTGCCACCAGCAGTGTCCACCAAGGGTTTTCTCCTAACGGATCCATTAGCCAGCCTCTGTTCTTTGAAGTTGGCTGAGGGGAAAAGTGCAAGCCACATTAAGTATATAAGGTATGAACTAACTGAGAATATTTATCTTACACATTACTTGTAATGTGTTGGTCAGAATCTAGACTATTCCAGCAAGAGCTTTTGTATATGAAAGCCTTAAGCACACACAATCTGTACTTTTACATCTCTGAGAAGAGACTGCTAACACTGTAAAGAAACTCTTGAGTAAAATACAATAGAATTACAAAACCTTTACTTCATCTACAGATTATATACTTTATTTAAAGCTTACAGAAGATAATAGCTACGATCTGTAAAAATGTACTCAATAGTAATAAATGGAGCAATGCAGATGAACAATATGCCTACCTCAAAGCGGTCAGGAACATTCAGTTTAGGAGACGGGATCCCCATTAGGTAGTCCACTAGCACCATAATCATGATGGTTATAAACACTGCAAAGTCACTAATAGTGGATCGCACCTATGTAACACACACATATACAAAATAGATTAATTTATTTAGGGATTTGACATGTGCCTTCAGCCACCCTTTATAAATGTATTCCTAAAGCAAAGAAACGAAGCTGCTTAACTTCATATAATTTCCTTCTGTAGGTACAGCTCCATCAAAGTAATTGTTGCACATTTTACAGTTTACACAATACCAACACCGGCCTACACCGAGTGATAACACTGTAGATGTTACTATGTGGGAGGATGCAGGAAGATCTCTTCTTTCTGAACATGAGTCTGCTCCTGTACTAATGACTCAATACAAACATTTACATAGTGTCAGAACCTTTTAGGTTAATCTGCCCACACTTGCGTGCACCAGGTGTACAAAACATATAATGACATGTGATGTTACAGATCTGATGCTTCATATTTCAAATAGTACTATTTAAACATCATTTTACATGATTAGGGATTAAACCGTGCTTTCTTTTGTCTTTTAAAAGCTTCTTTTTGCTGCGTTTTACAAAAGAAGTAACATACATAAACAAATTAAGCCCAACATCTCACCCTGGTGGGGAAGTATCTTTCTGTTTTAAACTGCTTGAGGAATGATGACAAAAAGAAGGTTGTGAAGAAGAGGATAACAGACCAAAAGAGAACATCTGGGATGTACGGCCCATGGTGACCACAGGCAGGACCCACAAAGTCTCCATGGAGCAATTTGCACGTCTTTAAAGAAGAAGAAAAAGGATAAAAATTGGTAATTTAATGAATCATCTGTATGACAGAGGTAGATGTATTGCTGAGGGTTGTGCTTATGACTAAAATTGTGAATTATATAATGCAGACTATTGGCTTATAGTGGAATTGAACTTCTGTGTTAAATCTACGCTGTAGGTATGTAATGGCAAACCTTTCTGAAACCTTATGCAGTAACTTACACCCTAACCTGACACACACCTCCCTACTGATGTAACTTCACAGTACAACAGCACCACCTTTTCCTTCCATGCATTTCTGGCTACTTCTTTTGGTGCCATTTTTGAAATCAGCTAGAAGACAATGGAGCAACTCGAAGAGAGAAACTCCACTGCTAGCAAGTGTTTAGGTGGGAAAATTGTAGAGCAATGGAGACACACCACACGCACACACAGGTATAAAAGCTACTTGGGGAAGCTATGGCATGTGCTCTACATAGATTCAATGCATGAAGTCAACATTAAGCTTCACTGTTTGCTCTCCAATTTTAAAACTGTGTTTGTAATTTCTGCTTTTTACACTAGAGGTCACTGTGCGCTAGTCTTACTGAAACACTGAGGCTGCTCCATTCGATAGAGTCTGGACTATATCCGGACTGGTTCCACTTCTGCATGACCTCATCTGTAGCATTTGCTGGTGGAGAGCACTGACACCTGGGGACAGAGGATCCAAAACTAAGCAACGTCTGTACCTTGAGCCTTCTGTGAGAAATAATGTTTAAGGTTCAATTAAAGCAAACTTTAAGTACATGCTACAGTGTATCTGCCGGGTAAAATTATATTTTCCTTAAGAAGGAACTACTTTATGTGATGCTTTGGAATTTAATTTAAAGACTGTAATAGAAAATGTGGAAAGTCCCTACTTTGAGACCAGGGGCAGACATGTCCCTCTGAGGTTGTGTCAAAGCCCGTTACAAATCAGAAATTAAATGAAAATTTAATAAGACTTTAGAGTTTTCCCAGTAAACCAGTCAGCTGAAGTAGTCGTAGAAGAAGATAATATAAATTTTAACCTCTCTCATTATCAGTTAACGCACTCTTGCAGAGACAGCAATTTGAAGAGCTAAATTTAATGCAACCTGTGAAAACAATTCAAAAAATATAATACTGAGCAAACAATAATAAACAAATGGACCTTTAATCATTCATGTAACTTAAATCTCAGTACTTACGAATACAGAGTAAGGTTGTCCAAGCTGTTATGCATGTTGACAGGGTACAATTCTCCCAGATGAAAGAGCTTCTCTAGAGCTTCGTAGATGAAGATGACGCAGATCAATGCTGCAAAAGCTTCCTCTGTGAAGCGGGTAATGTAGCAAACCAGAGAGCTTGCATCTGTGGCCACAAGGAGGATACACAGGAAGGCAGTCCACAGACCAATGCTGGTCCGTAGAGACAGGTAGGACAAGCTATAGTCCCTGGGAAAGAAAGAATTTCTATTAGACAATGGGAATCAACATAAAACACTGTTGAGCATTTTTTTACTACAATGCAAACTTGCTCAAACTCACTTGCAGAACTTAAAGAGGATCTTCTCAAATACTAAAACAGGCCCCGTGCTGCCAAGAATAGTGAGGGGCTGGCCTGCAAAGAGGGAGTATGCTACTCCTGTCAGTGATGCCCCAAATAGAGACTCGATGGCGCTCTGTAGAGACAGAGGAGAGGAGTGGAGTGAGGGAATAAGAAAGGAGGGATTGGGGAGGTGAAATTGCACAAAGGAGGATACAGAGGGAAAGGCTGAAGGAGAAAAGCAACAGATGAGGAGGAGACCACAGACCAGAACATAAAGCTTTGATTAAACAGACATTATGGGCTGCGTCTGAGAGGCTAGATAAACTGTTCAAATGTTCCCACACTGCTGACTTGTCCGAAGTCATATGTCTGTGCAGCGTGTGAGTTTATTTAGACGCATTACACACACCAGCACACAGACTGTCTGTGCCAACAGTCCCTGGCCTAGCACAGACATCTGGATGAAAGAGAAGCAGACAGTGAGAGAGAACAGGGAGAACCACAAAAAGAGACACTATACTAAACAGTTTGTATGGTAACAAAAAGAAAGAAGTGAAATGTATTAATAGTTTGATTTTATGTAACATTTTTTTTTATTTTGATTGCTCATACACGTGTTTTAAAGAGGTCAGAAACATGTTGTGTGTAACATGTGTGCATTTGATCCCATCTTATTGTCTAGTGTAAGAGTGCTGCATTATTTAGCTAAAATTGTGCAAACCGTGAAATGGATTTCTTATTTGAAAACACTGATAACACTATTATGGATGGTAGAAAGAACAGATTTTTGCACTTTACGATGGAGCGTTTAGGATGTAAAGCGCTTTGGGGTCCTTAGGGACTAGTAAAGCGCTATATAAATACAGGCCATTTTTAGGATTCTGTGGAACTGGGGTATTTGCTTTCCGTCATTCACAATACCCTCACAGAACCAATCTGAAGTGCCAGTGCAAAAATCACAATATGTAGTAGCAATAGTCCCAAACGTTCGACTATAACACGACTAAGGGATTAGGGCTTTTACGCCCACTGGAACCCATGAAGCGATCAAATACTGACTTTTAAGTGCCAAGCTTTATGACTCACTATGTTGCCTTTTGTCGCCTCCCCAAGCAGACCCCCGAATGTGATGACAGGAGACATGCAGGCGCAGTAAAGGAAAAGGACAGAAGCGAGACACTGCAGACTGAGAGCGTCCCTGATGTCGCTCCAGTAAAAGGGCGCTTTCCGCTTGACATCCAGGACCAGACCTCCGAAAATTCTAGAAGATTCCCAGAGCAGATTTTAGTGCTTGAAATTTTCAAATTGAATGTAATGTAATTACAATTACCGTAAGAAAAAAAAAATGCAAACTTCAACATATTTTCAATCAGGAAATGTGAAGAGTGGAAGCTTCAAGAGTATTACTGTCACAAAAACTCAATTAATATGAAGCTAAGTATCTAAGTGTCTGTGGTGGATCATGTGACCATCTGGTTCAGAGCTTATTAGCACTAAAGAAAAGACTCTTACTGTAACAGTGTCAGCTGTAAACCGATGTTCTTAAAATGTACTAATTTAATGTTTCTGGCTTCACTGAGATGCTGTCTGATGTTACTTACTGACCACTCAGCCTCTTTCTGCCTGTTTTTCCTTTGCCTTTCTATTTCTCAAATCCATTTCTCACCTTGTATATCGTCTCCTCTCTTTTCTCTAACACCAATCCAAAAGCCTTCCTGTGAGGTCTTTTTTTATATTTACTTTCCCTCACACCTCTGAAATAACCTCTCTTGCTGTCCTTCACAGCCCCTGCTGATTCTTTCACAGAGCCCGTGTTTTCATTTTTTTTCCCTTAACATTAGCTTCTTGTACTTTCTTACGCTCAGCTTTCCCTGAGTAGCTCGCTCATAGCACAAGCCTTTTATAGTTGCAGTGAAAGGGAGCGTGACTCTGTAAATAATACAGTGCCTTGCAACAGACATGAGTGTGTGTCAGTCTGAGGTTGCCAATAAACACATTGTCCTCAGTGTGTGGCCCGTGGATAGGTGGTATCAGTTATCCATAAATGTCGACATTTCAGTTTAACAGAGTAATGTATCTGCTCAAACAAACTAATGTCGTGCTTCTAAAATTTCACATTTCATACCATTTGAAATTTTAATAAAAGCTCTGTTAGAAAAAATTATTTGGCTGATAGCTTTGAATTCACAGAAATTTCATTTTAGAGCATCCTAGGACCATAAACAAACCCCTGCAACTCAAGATGATAAACAGAACAATAAACAGAACAAGTCACTTCCATACAGGGAACAGCAGCTGACTGGATAGATGTTTAATAATGTCACCATTACATACTCACCTCCCAGTCCTCTGCAGCTCAGGCCCTGCATGATGGTCCTCCTCCTTTTCCAGTTCTCCAGCTGGAGGTGCACTGCCATTGGGCTGCAGTGGTATTTTCCTCTTTATCTGCAGGTAGGACAGTTTAAAACAATATGTTCCATATGTTTTAATTCTTTTAAGGCCTCTCTCTTCGTTTAAGGTGCCTCTCTTACTGTGATTATAATGATATAAAGCTAAATGTGACATATAAACAACATGTTACTGTTTATAAGACTTGTATATATGGAAGTACAGTATGAAAGATGTTGTATTCTTAATGACTTATCCAACTGTTTACCCAAGCTGAACTCTAGACAGGCTGCCAGTCTATCACAAGACTAACAAAGAGATCTACACCTATGGCCAGTTTTAGAATCATTAATGCATCAGTGTATCCCAGGCAATTTTCTCTATATTTTTGTTACAGTCATGTCATTTTAGGCTAGGTTTAAAATGAAAATGGACACTTAAATGTATATTCAGTAGATACACCTGATATAAAATGTGGTAGAGATCCGAACTTACCTGAGATGGGACATTCTTGGGTGGCTCAATTCGAATTGTGGGATCCCACTCTCCAGGAGGAAGGACAGTCACCTGATCAAGGAACTCATCTATCCCAGAGAGTAGATCAGTTCGGTCTTTGGCCTTGTATGCAACGTCGTGGAAAATCTAGAAAATGAAATATATTTGGAGAATGGTTGCACAATTCAATTAACATTTGAAAAAGATAAAAGAAGATAAAATTCAAATAAATGGCAGTGTCCTTCTCACCTCGTCTGTCATTAGCGTGGCCATGGATCTGCCAATTTCATGGTACTGTGGTCCTTTGCCGTGAGGACCCAAAAGCAGGAAAAGAAACCTTTCAACAAGAAACAGATTAATTAAATACACTTAAACTGATGACAGTGATACAAACTGCATTCAGTCTTTCTTAAATTTTTGAGGAGCTGGTTCGTAGCTCCGAAATAAAAAAAGAAAAAAGGTGTCATCTCATGCTATGTATTTATGCTCCCTAGAGGGCACAACAACAGCACAAGCCCAGACATGTGAGATCAAGAGCAGAACCTCAGCTAACCTCACCTAAGGGGGCTACTTTACAAGTATGGAAGTACTTTGGCTATTACACCACCAACAAAGCGCAACACTTTGAAAAATGTGCAAGAAAAATAATTAAAGGTGGAAGCAAATTTGTTTCATCACTTGAGGTAAAAATACACTGTTGATTGCATCAAAGCTAAGAAGCCACATGAGGAGGAGATACCGACAGCTGGTGAGGTGCGACCCAAACATAAACAAATGACTCAACCGAGCAATGCTGGATCTGGCTATTTGCCCTCCATATGACAGACAGAGCAGACAGTGGATAGAAATTACTGATGTGGTTAACTTTTGTTTGCAGTCCACAGCAGCGGATGAGCACGGCTTTAAGAAACTGGTCAAAGTTTTTTCAGTTTATTTTTATTTAACTAGGAAAGAATATGACTCAAGATTAAAATAGAGTGTCCTAGTAAAGAATCGGTTTATCATAAGTTGAATAAATTAAATCCACACAGCAGTTAAGTACGAGTAATAAAAATAACAGAAGACAACGAAAACTGCGAAACTAAAAAACCTAGGGTACTTTTTTTTATTTTATTTGCAATTGACTTATGTTGCATCACTACAATGGCACTGCAAGAGCCTTGCAGCAATAGATTCACACTTCAAATTAGACAGTCTGACACCAGTGACAAAAATAAGGGTGAAGAATGCCCTTCATTTTGTCTGCACTAGCTGCTACTTACTGCAATCTCCCATAAAACATTCAGTATGTTTTTCTACATCATCATTAATGTCTTTATTGCGAAGTATGATATCATTTCGGGGCTATATAGCCCAGCCCTACTAGTTCATCTTTTCACATTTGCATTGTTTATGTTTATGTTTGTTAAGCCATCAGCCTTGTTGTTTCTTCTTTTGATCGCTTTACTTCTTCCCGTGTTGATTAGAAAAAGAAAACCTAAGCGTTGCCCACATTTTTGTACACCATGCTACTAATTTTTTGCCCAATTATATGTTTCAAGATTTGTATCCAGGCATTGCAAAGGGTTGTGTATGATCACAGCCATGGTAAATCCACAGGTTATAGTAGGTCAATGTGATAGCAGCATTAACAAATTATTTTAAAAGTCTGCTTTAAAAAAACAAAAAAAACAACTAACTTGTCATATTTGGTGTGTTTTTTTAATGACAAAACTTTAGGCAAAGAAAAGACCTTATGTGATACAATTCTTAATAACTTACCTTGTGGGCACAGGCACCTCAGTAAGGCCTGTGATAAGGACTGCAGGTGACAGTCGAACAAATGCAATTATGGGCTTCTCCAGGAAGTCCACTTCTCCCACTAGCACATTGGAAGCCTCAGCACCCGGGGGAATCTTTTTCATGAAATTCATGTCCACCTAAAGTCAGTGAAATAGTAAAATCATACATACAGATCTACACAGAAGAAAGAGCTTAAAAAAGGTATAATAGACTTCGAGCCAGTGGAAGTACACACATGTGAAAAGAGATGAAGATATGGAAATGAAAGGAATGGCAGCAGGTCAGTTGGATGCTATGATAATAAATGAATTATAAGGGGATTTGAGAGCAGCCTATAGAACTACATAGTACTGAGCAAAGATTGTCCATTGATTTTATCCATTTCTTATTATGTTCCTCAGATAAATGGCTTTTACAGCTACGCTAAATAAAAATAGACCCGAGCATGGCAACATTTTGTTCCTCTCTGTGTAAAAGGGTCTGTGCCTTCATCTCCTGTGACTCATGCAAACACAGCACCTTATTTTTTGGCAGTTATGGATGCTTTCATATTGACAAGTGCTTATGGCAACCTGCCATTTTACTTAATGGATGCAGACCTAGAAAATGGTAGGATGAATGGGAGCCATGCTACGGATTTCCAAAACTAAACAGTTATGTAACTTTTACTTTGATGCTTATTCTGCATCCATTACAGGAGGAGCAATGATTAATGCCTTTTACTGAGCCCAGAAGAAAAAGGCTGACAGGTATGTGATGCTGGCGCTCATAGAGGCTGTTTTCAATGGAGGCCATCGAAATGACTGAACATCCAGAAACTGAAGAAAAAACAAAAAAAACAAAAAAAAACAAAAACAAAACACTGATGGCTCAGTCATGGGTCCCTCCACCACGGACTGTTTCTGTGCTCAGTACTGGGGATAGGTTACCTTGCTGAAGTCGACACTGCTGCTTTCTCTACTGACCCCTACTTTGGATGGCCGCCTATCCATTGCCTTGTTGCTATCCAGATTGTTTGGGACGGAGTTCTGAGACACCAGTGGTCCTGGGATGCAAAAGAGGAGAGAAAAAGACAAAGCGGCGGTAGAAAACGTGTAAGTACAAGGCAGGAAATGACGGCAGGAGACCAGCTGTGAGGTCTGCCATGAACGCTATCTGTCATGTGATTAGTAATAAGATTAATAATGATAATAACAACTTTTAATAATTAAAGTAAGTGCCATTAATTTGCCTGTCTAATTATGAAGAAGATTATATAATGATATGCGTACTTCTACTTTACAGCATGGGCTCAACAAAAGTGAGGCAATTGTGGAATTTAATCACTCTATGCAAACAAACCTGATACAAAGCGAATCACACTTTTTTTAAACAAATTTAGTATTACAGTTTAAATAAGTGTTTCAACTTCATATTTCTATATTGAGTTTTAAAGGGAAAATTAAACACTGTATGTGCTCTTAGCTAAGTGGCCTAAGGAAATTTGCTTTAAATGTTCAACCAGATCAGTTCTGCAGTTTTTTGGCTCCAACATACTGCGCCAAATGAAAAAGTTTATATTACATGCGCATTCATTTAAACTGTTTAAATTAAAAAAACATATGCCAGAGCTGATTAAAGATTAGTTGAATCTATTTTATTATGTTATTTTTCTGTCAAGTGAAATGATTTCTTCCACGAAATCCACTAACACATTTAGTGGATTTCGTGGAAGAAATCATTCCACGAAATCCACTGTCACATCGTTGCTGCTCTGTATCACATATACAGAGCAGCAACGATGGGACAGCTCTTCAGAGGGAAGATGATATTTGACACTACAGTATTCCTGAATGCTCCCAGTCTGTTGAGCTCATGCTCTGGCACTGAAGTTACTCCTGCTTGGCTTGAATTCATGTCGGCTTTGCTCTAAAGGTGAATGGAAGTGACTGATGTCCTGGCAGATCAAATGTTAAAACTGTCATTTCTGTGGACGACTGGTTGCACACTTTATGCGATCTGAGCCATACCAGATACAGGAACCGCTAGCACTTTATGCGAGATGAGAGAGGGAGATGAAATGAGGGAGCACTGCATATAAAGCGAAGGACTACATATGCATACTGTCCTCTGAAATTCTTTTACCAGGTTTTTCTTCATTTCCACTTCCACAAAAAAATAAAAGTCATCAAGAAATAATTAAGCAAACATAAAAAAACGAAATACACCACAAGTCAAAGTGAAAACGTATCATTTCTGCCAGTGATTTCTGGCCACTGATTCATACCCTTGAACTGTACCCTGGAGTAACCCCAGTGAATGCTGGGTAGCTGGGACTGCTGAACAGAAATGCGATTGCTCACATACCTGACAAAGCCTCTTGAAATATGGGAGGGATTAGTTTAGGTTGTGTCTGCCAGCACACCTCATTCAGGAAGGCTAAGCCCTGGAATGCTCCACCACACCAGCCTTTTAAACAGTGGTGTCACAGCACTACCTCATTCATATGCAAAAAAGTAGCACAGATGTCTGAAATTACCGACTGGCGGAAATTCCAATAAAAGACAAAAAGAAGATTAGAGGGTACATTTATAGCACCTGTAGGAATACATGTACAGATCTAAAATAATATAATTTATTATATGCATGAAGGAGTTTTAAATGCAACTACTCTAATAATAACAACAACTCTCTCTTTTAACGTGTAACAAGTGGAGTGCAGTGAGTCCCTGAATGGCCCGTGTAAAGGTATTTTACACATGACACGAGCACACTCAATGGGTGCATGACATTTACACATAAATAGCCTCTTGTCAACTCAATATCTACAATACCTTCACTCTATGTATTTGTAACATGTAAGCTAGACTTCAAATAGCCTCCAGACATGGCATATACACTTATACAGCTGTTAGAGTATTAGCCATTTAGCTCAACGGTACAGTTTCTACAACCTCCAGCCAACACCAGATGACATTATTAAATTTAATGATTTGAAAGTGGAAAGGCCTGAAAGCCTCCTCTGAAGCCTGCTCTTAATTCTATGTATTTCCCCAGGAGGGGGTACAATTACAGAAGCTTGTCAGCTATAATAAGACCTCCCTAACCTTTCAGATTCAGCTCCCATCAACTGAATGCGGATTCTAACAGCCCATACTTTGAAATGGAGCCATTCCCAGAATGAAACAAACACAGACGTACGTACACACATGCACACAGAGTCTAATAATAAATTAAAACCGCTTGGTTCGGGAAGAACAAAAAGTCACAGTAGGTGCCAGTGTGATGGTACATACAGTACCAACACACCAGCTCTAATCACAGGCTTATTTTTGGCCATGCTGCTGGCACACATTGCTCTCTCTACACTCTTAGACGGGTAAAAGAACGTTTATCTTTGGAACTGATGCCAAATGATGAGAATGGGTGCCAAATGATGCAATGGGAAAAGCACAAGTTGAATGACATTTCAGTGAAATCAAAGGAGCAGTCGCCTGAGGGCAAATGCTCATAGCTAAAAGGATTTAGGATGTATTGCTAGTTTTGTTAGTTCCAAAACACCACTGCAAAAGCAAAAGAAATGTCCCAAGGCTTCTGCAAGATTTGCATCAAACAACAATCAATAAGTGCTGCTCTAACTATGCAAAAGTCCCCAATATATCCTAATTAATTGATGGGAATGTATTCTTTATACAGTGCTGTGAGTCACTGACAACAGCAGGACAGCACAAAAAATAAAGGCCAGCAGCTCCAGTTAACAATGCCCACACCAAGAATGGCTAAAGTGGGTTACAAAAACTAGGCAGCATTTTTCAGCTGTACCTCCACAGAAATCATACAGAACACACTATCAAAAGATTTATGTGACACTGGTGATAAGAGTTACACTTTCCCTGTTAATACATTTGGATTTTTTTTTTTAAACATATCTAGCCTACGTAATTAATGCTGTGCAACTCTGAACTGCAGAAAACGAAGATGGACTGAATGACCTATTGGGCTGACAAACTGCTCATTAATAAGGTGAAATAAACCCAATAACAAAACCCCTTCAAACAAGTTTTTCAACTAATAAATGTGAGTCATGGTGAGCAGAATGTGTAAACAAAAACATGAAAAGACAGATGATGAAGTATCGGCACAAGATTTTGGGGGTAGCTATGCAAACACAACAAGGGGAAGGTGTGAAGATGGACTCAGCTAAGCAAGGCGTAGATGCTTAGAAAATGTGTGGAGCAAAGTTTAAGGGGCAAAACAGGGATGAGAGATAGCAGAAAGGAACAGGCTGGTGGAAGAGATGAACAGAAGGGAAACAAGCAGAGGTTTCATCAGTGAGTAATGTCAAAACGTTTATTGATATATATACACAGTATTCAGTGAGTGAGCCTTGCTGTGGATTAATTATGAGATGGACGCAAGGTTGGAAGTTAACAGTGAGCAGAGCTTTCATGCTAGTGCTAGTGTTCTCTGTTCAAGCTGTGACTCACACTGGCAGGCTACACAGATATTTGCCTTCTAAGGGCAGCAGCTCAACGCTCTGGGATGCTGAGGATGCTCGCCGGCTGAGCTGTGGTGATACCGCCTCTTCTTCTGGTGGGTCCTCATCCTCTGGAGGAGATACCACAACCTCAGGGATGCCTTGTGGGCCGAGGACTACGCCCTGTCTGTGTGATGGGCTCTGAGAACGGCGTAAAGCCTGAGGGGTGGTAAAGGGAGAAGGACCTGGGAAAAGCCCAGTGTTGGAAGAAGAAGAGGGCAGCAGGTGGTTGAGCAGAACGGAGACTCTGGACTCTCGTCTCTGGGACAGGTTGGATACAGAGGATGCTGTCCCTGGCTTGTGGAGAGAAAGACGTGAAGAGGACAGGCCCTCTCCTAACAGAGGAGACAATGGCAAAAAAAAAAAAAAAAAAAAAAAGAAATAAGGGAGGGGGGGAGGAGGAGAGGGAAAGCAAATAGGGGAAAGAGGGGATTGAGGGAGGGATGGGGTGGGACAAGGAATAAGGAACGGAACAGAAGAAAAACATGTGAAGTTGCAGTACATCACAGAAATGGTATCTGAAGGAGACAGCAAGAAAGAGTGGGCAGCAATAGGGTGACAGAGGTGTAGTTAGAGATTCGTGCTTGCATAAACGTGAGCTAAAAGCATGGCTGTGTGCAGAAGAAGCCAAGAATGATTCAGTGAGGCATGTGGGAGGCTCTACAAGGGACAAACAACGTGTTATACTCCACTCCAAATAAGCCGGTCACACACTATGAGTGAGGCAAAGCTCCGAGTTCAGAGAGGCTTGCATGCAGGCGAGGATGAGTTAGCGCGATGTTGGTGCACTGCGAGGAAATGTGCTCTGTCACACACAGACCACTCATAAGTCCTACACAACACATTCATATAAACATACATATTTCAGACTGCAGCTGTTACCATCACAAACCTACAACGTGAGAGAATTCTGACCTCTCACATTTGCATTTCAGTTTTAATGATGTGAAAATGCAAGCCCAACAAAAACCACAGGCAGAGAAGTGGAGAATGGGATATTTCATTCATTGTTAAAACCTCAGGCATCTAACCCAAGATCCTAAAATGTGCAACACCACTGTGGCCATGCCTAGTCAAAAAACAAAAGATGCACACAATGCTGCCTCCAGTTGCAGGTAAAGCGTTATTTCCTGAATGTCACACCCTGAGGAGTGAAAACAATTAATTCAAACCCCAAAGCCAGGCCAGCCATACGGGTTAGCACATAAATTAGCACTCAAATTTCTTTTTCACTAAGGGGACTGAGTGCTTCAACAATTTTACTCACTTTAAACCATCCACCTTCTACGCTGGCTTTGAGGGATTTGAACAGTGGATTTTTAAGAACAGTTCCCCAGTGGTGGAAAACATCGGAGAAAAAGAAATGTGAGTGCGCCGTAGGATCTCACCGTTCTTTTCAAGCAAGAGTGGGTCAGAATGTTTCTTGCCTATGTCAGCAATGGAGCGCACAAGTGGGATGCGATTGCTGAGCTTTCTCTCATTCTGATGATGGTGTTTCTTCAGCATTGCTTCCCGCACCTTGTCACGCAAATCCTCCTTCAGCTGCCCTGACGCCACCATGCTGTCTATCACCATGTCTGAGTCACACAGTAGCAGCGGCAAAAACACAAACACACAAGAACACACAAAGAAGGTTATATATAGACCATTAAACATGTAATTATTATTGTAATAAATTCAATGCATTTCATAGTAATCGCAATGCTACCTAAAAAAATATAACAGTGATATGTAAAAGTCCTCTATTGTAAATTTACCTGCGATTTCCTCGATACTACTGGCCCTCATATCCAGCAAAACTGTGCCGTTAAGTATGCAGCTACGCAGTTCAAATAAGCTGTGTAAGGACAATGTGGCCACGTAAGGCTTACTCCACCTCTCACCACCATCTTCCACATCCTCTTCAAACTTCAGCCATCTGTAGGTAAGCACCAAAAAACAGACATGTACAGAAAGACGATAATGTTTTATTTGTACCCACATACAAGCTGTATTGCAATTCAGTAAGAGTCTGTGCTGGCTTGCAAAGCCAAGACGCTATCCATCCATCCATCCATCCATCCATCCATCCATCCATTTTCTTCTGCTTATCAGGAGCAGGTTTGGGGGGGAGCAGCCTGAGGCAAGGATGCCCACACCTCCCTCTTCCCAGCCACCTCCTCCAGCTTATACAGGGGTAGACGTTCCCAGGCCAACCAAGAGATGTAGTCTTTCCAGTGTGTCCTGGAAAACACCTCACCCACGAGGTGCCCAGGAGGCATCCTCGTCAGATGCCCTAGCCACCTCATTGGCTCCTTTCAATGTGGAGGGTTAATGGGTATACTCTGAGTCTCTCTCAGATGACTGAACTCCTTACCCCATCTCTAAGAGAGAGGCCAGCCACCCTTCAGAGATAGCTCATTTCCACTGCTTGTATCACTGATATCATTCTTTTGGTCACTATCAAGAGCTTTGCCTTTCTTCTGATCCCTTTCCTTACAACAATGAACCAATGCAGCATCAGGATTACTGCCACAGGCCCAATCTGTCTTCGAATCTCCCACTCTCTTCTCCCTTCGCTTATGAACAGGAGCCCAAGCTACTTAAACTCCTCCACTTAGAGCAGCAACTTGTCAGCCAAGATGCATTTTTTTTCTAAAGCACTGCAAATTAAGTTTCAGTTCAAATTATGTCAGTCTTTGAGATGCCAGGGAAGCTAGGTCGTCATTAGTAAACTTAGCACAAAAGTTTGTATTTGGCTGATTATTTCGTTGTTGTAAAAATGCTTTTTGTCAATAAATCTGCTCAACTGACAATCTAGGTTGAGAGTTGGGTATGTGGGTTGCACACATAAGAAACTTGCCAAATGCCAAACAGTTTATTCTCTGACCAGGACAACCACACTGACTTGCGACAAATGCTGGTTAAAGAATGTAATGCCATCCCACAGCAGTGTGTGACTAAGCTGGTGACCAGCATGAGGAGATGTCAGGCTATTGTGGCAGTGTATGGTTCTTCCACGTGCTACTGAGGCCCCTGTTTGTTCAATGAATTGTTAAATTGCCAATATGTCTTGTTTCTTCAGACGTCAATCATTCAATCCAATAAATAATCCAGACAAAAAGTAGAATAGGGCGTTTGGCATTGGCAGAGAAGATTCGGCAAGTTTTTCATGGGCACAATCCACATACTCAACTCTGCGGCTCAACCAATAAATACATTTTCCTTAAAAATATGGGACCGTTTATAACAAACAGGCGGTTGCCAAGAAGCATTGTAACAACAAAGGAATCATCGACCAAATTTATTTACTTTTTTTTGCCAAGTTTATTTCAAACCACAGCAAACAACCCTGGAAATGTTTATGTATGATATTAGTTTAGTTTTCTTTTAATATCAAATTAAAATTGAGATTGTTCAATGAAAGAAATGTTTCAGGATTGTTGCAGATTCTGGGGGCATTAAAAATGCTGTGAAGGCATTATGGAATTATTCAATTGTCATTTAAAGTACTTCACAGTAGAAAAATTCTAAAGTTCACAATGATTTTTACTGAGAAATAAGCCACTTAAGCTGATAGCTGTGATTATTTGTCAAAAAGACCTTAGGTAACACCTTCCCTTTTAAATCTAACTGAAAACTAATGGTTTTCTTTTTTCTTTAAAAAGCCAATAGATCTGTGCTGTGGGCTTCTGTTTTGTTTTTTTTTAAACTTCATATGGTCGTTATGCTGTTCACACTTTCATCTGCCTCCTAACCTGGCAGTCTCTCTCCACTCAGTGGCAGTGCCATCTCTAAAGGACAGCTCATCCATTTCGGTGAAGAGGTCGTGAGGGACGTGCTCCAGGTCATCATCCTCTGTACCCAAGATGAACTGTACCCTCTGGGATGGCGTGTCTAAACAGAGAGTGGAACAAAAGGCCAAGGTTCATTTTTGCAATAATTATAACAATAACAATAAAATTAAAGAAACTGAACAAACTGTCAGGAAATGCAGGGAAGACAGAAGTTTCCAAAATAAAGTATAAACTCAGAGCATTTTGGTTAGTGGCCCAATGTAAACAACTTTTCTTACTTCACAAGAAAATTGCACAGGGCAGATGTCTTATTCTGAAATGTTTATTTCAACTCTAAAGGATGATGTGGGAAAATGCTCTGTGAAAGCAGAGATTAAATCTACAATTATAAAGCCGGATGGATTGCGTCTATGTGTAGCTGGTCACGACAACCATCTATGTAATTGCTTTTCTTTGAGGAAGAATACCAAGAAGTGTGCTAAAGAGAATAATAAAACTCGGACGCTTTAGCAACTTCCTTTTCATGTCTGATTGAATTTAGAGATACAGTATTAGGATATCTGAAACCACAGAGAAGAAAGAAATAGATAAAGTAGATTAGAAGACTAAACTCCACAGGGAGGCAGAAATTAAATAGTTGGAAGTGAAAACGGGTGAGTTACTTTCTGTTAACACAAGGGTACATTGTGTGGTGATTTGGTGTCTATTACGCACTCAATATTAACACTTGATTTCCAACTGAAAAACATTTATTTTCTGGAGCAAAAGCAGATACTGAAACATTTTTATAAACATCCCGAACACACTGAAGTGTTTTAGTTTGTCATCTCTGTATCACTGTGATAAACTGTTTTTATAAAACACATTTTTAGTCCTATCCCAAAAAGTCTACCTCAGAATATTGACACTTTAAATGATAAAACCGTGCTTTAAAAATAAAAGTATCTTTTGTTAGATGCACTGTTACAAGGCTCGATTCAGTCTTTCATTGAGTTCAAAGTACTGCTTGGTTGCTTACGAGTCTTACAGCTGGAATGACGCAGCAACTTCAATCACAAATGCGTACGCACATCACTTAAAATGCCGGAGCCTTCAGTCTGTCAGAGGCCGTTCACAGCGGCCTTTAATGCCTTTTAGAGCTGCACTGTTTGACGTATGGAGAAAATCAGAGGGTTAAACAAAAGTAATTATCTAATTGCCCACAGTGGCTACATTTTTTTTTAACTTAAGCTTTTTGTGGATGCTTTACTTAAAGATTTTATGTGGAGTTTTTCATTCATTATATTAAAAGATTCTACCTATTCTAGATTATAGGAGATTCTATTTAATATGTGAAGGAAGCCCATTAGTGTGCGGTAATAGATAAGGTAAGGTTCAAAGGTACACACTAGCTGCGAGCTACAATACTGTGGGATGGGATATAAGAAAACAGAGCAGACTAGAGAAAGAAAAGTAAAAAAAAAAATGGCATGTGATATGGATGAAATTGCAATTAAGTTCAAAATAGTCGCCAACCATAAGTAGGAGAATCCCTGCCATCTTCTTTCCCCTCCTCGGAATCTCTATTCTTCTTCTTTCTTTGCTTGTGTCCTCTGTGGCGATGCCTCCGCTTACTCTCCCTCCCAAGAGGAACATGGACACCCACGTACACTGCTCTGTGGCCTAGGAAAAGTAAAGATGCAATATCTATTGACACACTGTATTACACTGTGACACAGCTTCTAATCTGCAAACACTTTACCAGCACCAATAATTGGATGTGAAAAAAGAGATTCATTGAAATTTTATTAATTATTGTCTGCTTGTGTAGGAAATAAAAGGAGGGGAGAAACGCCATTCAACCTCCTTATGCATGTTAACATAATCATTTGTCTGCCAGAGGACACGGTGCAACTTACCTGTTCCCAACACACCTGTTTGGAAGCCACAAACACAAAAACCAGCAGATCCAGAGTCAAGCAGAACATAAATGAGTGAATAAATAACTACACATAACAAATATTATAGAAATCTGTTTCTATTTTGTGTATCTGAAAGGAAAGAAAATATTGTTCAATATATGAGGATATGATTTTTAAATCAACAAATCCTGGCTCAAGTTTAAATGACCACAACTGCTATACATCTTGTTATAATGGATCTACATAAAATTTGCACTTTTTTTTCCTCTTCAGATAAAGAAGTAACAGTTCTATATCTAGCAAACCTGACAGATTCGAGGTACAACTCCTCGGGTATAACGACAGCATACAGCTCACAAACCACATGTGCAGCAACATTATTTTGTGCATTTTTTCGTGGACAATCCCGACACTGCAACTGTGCAGAGTGGAAATGCTATAGTCATTTCCTGCATATCGGTAGCTTAAATTTTTAACTTATAGAAAAAAATAATTAGATTGTGGAGCAGATCTACCATTCAAGTTCTCACTTGAAAAGGTCATCCATGCTCTCATTTCAGACTTCACTACAATAATGCACTTTACACCAACCATCAGTTACAATAAAATGTACAGGCTAGAGTTAATTAAAAATTTAGCTGCCAAGCTTTAAAAACATAGCAAAAGGAGTGATTTTCTTGTTGGCTTTTAAAGCTCTACGCTCCTATCAGGCTCCTGCTTCACATCTGCAAGTTGCCGAGCTTATATAGGGCTTTAAAGTGGAATGAAACACTAATATTAAAAAACACTAAACTATGTTGAAAAAGGTTTACACTGTGAAAGCAGTATCATATTTCCAGGGACACACACATTCAAGAAAAAAGGCAATTAATTTCTTTCCTATTCTTTTGAGAGCTTCAAATAAAAAAAATAATATGGAGGAAAACCATAAACGTGACACCCCACACCAGTTTGATCTTCTCTTCATTATTGTTACTGCAACAAAGGAGCCATATTGCAAAAAGACAGCACCCCATTTTCACCCTGCATTTGCTACCAATACCCTTTTCTTTGTAGATGAGTCATCGTTCTTTGATCTGAATGGGAGGAGGATTAAAATCAAGAGAAAAGGATTGAGCGTAGGGGACACAAGCACAAGTCTAACAGATGGAGACAAACACCGAGAGCAAAGACAACAGAAAAAAGGCGCAGGAGATGAAAGAGCATGAAGAGAAGAAAAAAAAATGGACAGCTTAGCTGGACAGAAAGCAGAGGGCTCCAGCAGTGCCTTAAAACTGAGATAATACTGAGAGGAAGTTATAGTTATGGATCCACTTGAAGAAAGATGCTTTTACTTGAATCTTGAAAGTGTTTCCACCTGATGAGTGCTGGCTTAATCCTACATTTCCATTACACAGTAAAGCACAAGAAATATCAATAGTTGCAAGAAAAATACTTGTGGTCTGGCAGTTTTAAACTTACTTTCAAAATCGTCTTTCTCATGGTTTGAGAGAGTGGCGAAGCTCGTCTTTCCGTGGTCAACAATCGCCTCCTCATCTAGACCCTGACAAAAAAAAAAAAGAATAGGTAAGAAGCTAAAAGAGAAGGATTGATGGTTTGCATAAGAAAAATGTGTATTTTCACATTAGTTATGCATTTTTTGTGTTTTATTTTCCCATTTTTTTATGATTTTTTTAGAAAACTGGACCCTAAAAGCTTTTATGCTTTGATAGATGATCAAGGGACACCTTGATCACTCTGCAGGGGTTTAAAGCAGAAATAACAATGTCAGAAAATCACCTGTGAGGTGGGTGAACAAGTTGTTTTTGGATTTGTATATATACACCCCATAGTCAATAATGCTGCAGCTTTGCATTTAAGCTCATAAGTACAACAAGCTTTTTGGTTTTACACACAGCTAATAGCTCATTTCCAGACCACTTAACATGGCAGTCAAGAGAATCAACTTTGCCAATGATCTGCACAAAAGTGCAATTAAGGGCACTTAATGAGCAGTAGACAGATAACACATCTTATTTTCCCTCAATGAAATAACATAGTCAAACAGGTTAAATTTAGACCAAGTCTTTAACAACCCTGTCCACTGTATAATGCAGGACGGTATCACTTGCTGTTTTATTATCTATGTGCCATTTACCTCAAACTAATTAGTCTGTATTGTACAATATATTAATTGTTGTAGTCCATGCAATTAAGGTTATGTTTCACAGCAACATCAAGAGGCTGGCTGGAGTCATTTAAAAAAAAAAAAAGAGAGAGAGAGAACATGACCTTAGTGAACATAATTAGCTTGATATCACTAGCATGGACACATCTAGAGATAAGGAGTTTGCAACAGTGAGGACATAAAGCTGTCAGGACACATAAAAACAAAGCCACATATCATTAACATTTCTTTATCAAATAATAGCACCCATAAAATCAGTATTACAGCACAGCAGCACACATTATCACACATGTGCTATACTGGTGAGGACACAACTGCCCCATTGATCGCCCAGAGCATTAATCATTTACCAGTATAGGCATAACCTGAACCTTCAACGTGAAGGCGGCCCAATCTTTACACTAACTTTAAACCAAACCGCACCTCAAAAAATGTGAAATGCTCTCGCAAGTGCACAGGTGTAACGAGACAAATTCACACCTAAATAGACAAAAACAACAGACTTGAGAGATGCTTTGCTGGAAAAAGTCTGGGTGTGTCTAACACTGGAAAATACCAGGTGACACACGTTGTACTGAGGCAACAACCACAACAATAGGGGGGGGGGGGGGGGGTGGGGGGGGGGGGGGGGGGGGGGGAAAGCCAATTTGCCAATTGATTCTCAAATCAAATCCCCAGTGTCACTGTGAATCTATTCGGCAAATCAAACTAGGCAGATCAATTTACTTTAACCATTACACCTCTGAGACACTGCATTTGTGAAGGGGGCACCTCCGACAATTTCAATAAGTTCAGCTTATTTACAAGGGAGAAAATCAACAGAAGATGGGGTTGTCCCGTCATAACAGGAAAATATTACATTTTACATAAAACATTACATAAATATTACATTTAAGGCTATTAAATAGCTGATTTAAATTTAACAATAGATATAAAAAGACTTCAACATCACAATGTGGCACAGGTTCCTGAGTACTGTTGTATGTGTCAACTCACTGAGTGAGAGGTGAAAGTAAGAAAGAGCAGCTTCTGTCAGTGGTTTGACGCTACGTAAAGCAAATATTGAAACAGTTTCAAACGCTTTCAATCAGTTTCACTTTTGACAAAACTAACATTAACTATAAAAAGGTATCGTGATCAGGAAGGAACAGCTTTTTTTTTTTAGCCAGACATGCATATAGACTCAAAGAGTAAGCTAATCCTAGCTCTGACTGTCAGGCTGATACAAAACAGAGATACCCAGTATTAGGTCTGAGATAAACCAATCCTTGTAGCTAGGATAATATATTTTCTTTCAGGTTTTTTATACAAATAAGGTTGAGAAAAGGATGAAGACTATATCAACCAAAAATCTTAAGTTAATCTAATTCCTTATTATATTTGTAATATAATTATTTTTCTGCGACTTCACAAATATGTGACCTTCAGTATCTTATGTAAGTCACGCATAACAAGAAAACATTTCAACAAATACAAATCATCTGCTCTCATGCCTTAAGGACAAACACTTTGACGCAATACAATTCCCAATTGGAGGAGCCCGTCAACCCCTTCAGCCAATCACAGAGAGGCACAGCTGCCATGCAGGAGTGAGTGGAAACAAAAGGTGATGCTAGACATATGCTGGAAAGATACACGACACCTGAATGATATCACGGCCTTGTGTGCCACAGCATCCCAGTCATCTCTGCTATTCACACTTAGTTTCTTTCATTTTGATGGAAAGCACATACTCTTCTGCTCTCCCTCGTCCGTTATTGGCCTACTTGTATGAATGCGTCTTTAATGACATTCAGATATCGACACACATTTCCACCTACAATGAATGATGCCATCTGTGACTGAGCTTGTGTGAGCACTTATAAGTTTGGGAGCTTGCGTGTTTCTCAGTTGTTGGTGAATTTATATGATAATGAAGCACACTGCTCTCTGGCAGTGCCTTGATGGGGAGCAGTAATGATTCAGCGTAGGGAGAAGCACAGCAAGAAATTAATCTGTGTCTCTCTAGTAACTGCTGTTCTTTCCAAACAGCACAGCATGAAGGTTCAGTAAAAGTGACCAACAGTGACTAAACTGGAACGGGTTTCTCCTTGTCATTCGTGATCAAAAAGTGCCAAGAAATATAACTAAGTGGGTGCCACACATCCAAGACGGAAGTTTGGCATTTAGTTGTTGACATCCTGTTTTTATATTTGTTTGTTTTATTCAGATGTGACTATTTGGAGGAAAAAGTACAGCTAAGGAGATTAGCTAATGCTAGCTGGCCTAGACAAGTTGCATCTATAATTCATTGTGATATTAAATGGAAGGCTGATTTTGGATAGCAAAAAGCAGGCTAAATATATGTACCCAATACCTCTTGGAGAAATTGGACAGCTAACTGTTTTTTTGCCAGGTGCAGAAAACCCCCAACTGGGAGCCGTGGGTGAGGCACTTTGATATTCTTTACCATGGCAACCAACCAAACTAAGGTGTTGCAAATATCTGATCAGCCAGGAGCAAAGACAATGATCCTCCAAGCATTATTTTTCTTATCAGTATTATCTTGTCTGCGGATATCATTTGTTACAGGTATGGACACTAGAGAGTAGCCATATCCAATTCTCCCATATTGTTATTGTCCCATACTGTAACATCTAGTCCTTTTACTGAATCAGAACTCTGGGGTGATCCAGTGACCGCTGCGAAAGAGCAGCTAACAATCAGGGAAAGACCAGATGACAGACTGGAAAGACTGCTGACAGGAGGGAATAGACCCTAATGGGGCTGGTGTGGGTTAGCACCTCATACCAGCAGGACCCAGCGCTTTTTAGCATACTTGGGTACACCCAATATTGCTACAGAAATCTCAAAGGAAAAGATACCCTTTCCGTATGGATTTAATGGCAATGAACCATGGAACGTAACCAATGATCAGCCAGCATTGCAAATAATGGACCATCAAAGGAAAGAATTCTGCAGAACTACATTTGTGACTGGTCAAAACTAACAACTGACATGGGCCTTAAAATCCACCAAGGTAGGAAGAAGTAACGCAGCGAGCTGAGAAAGTGGTCTTGCATTGACACATACGTTTTAAGAAGTAAGTCAAATTGAAGTCCAGAGGCAGGAAAATCCCCACAATCCTTAGGGTATCAGCACCCCGTTCGAAGTTCATTGTCATACAGACCCCCCCAATAGTCTCCTGATTGGAACTCAGTCAAATCCAGCCAGTAGCAGTTCCCAAACTTGAGCTTAGCCAGCCACACCCAATATTAGATTCTAGCACAGGGCCCGGCCATTTAATATCAGCCCCTAGCTTAGAGTTTAGCCACCAACAGCTAGCAACACATTTGTGTACAGATGTAAGCCAGCCACAATCAACACCATGTTCCAGCCCAGAGCTCATCCAGAAGCAGCCAACAGAATCTTTGAACACTGAGTCTAGCCAAGCACTGCCAGCAAGGGAAAGGAAGATGGAAGGTAGGAAAGATCAGATTATGTGGCCCAGATCCAGTGAGAAAAGAAAGTGGGAAACCATTGACTCGGAACTGGCTCTTATACTAGACGAACAAATGGGTCCAGTTTAAAGGAAGTTGGAGAACCTGGGAACCATCATCTACAGCTATGGGGCCGAGCGATTTGGGGTAAAGAACAAGACTCAGAGACAGCAGAAAGGCCCTTTAAACCAGGTAAAGTCCAGGAGACAGTAGGAAATTGACAGATTAGTGAAAGAGAGAAGACAACTGAGGAAACAATGGAGGAGGGCCTATGAGACAGAAAGGGAGGAACTCACTGCCCTGCAGGAGGAAATAAGGCAACAACTCACTAAGCTGCGAAGAGCAGAACACCTCACACCCATACAACTTTGTTAAGGGCCTTTTTGTCGAAGAGAAGAGCGGGTGCCTCAAAATGCCCATAAAAGACCTGGAAGATCATCTGAGGAAAACTTACTCTGAGGATTGGAGGCATGAGCCAGTTACCATTCCAAGTGATATGCCGCCTATCCAGGGACCTGAACACCAAATGGACATAAGACCGCCTACATGGAGTAAAGTGGAGAAGGTAGTGAAGCAGGCAAGAGCAGCATCAGCCCCAGGACCTAATGGCATCTCATATAGGCTAAATAAAAACACCCCACAAGTTCTCAAATACCTGTGGAAGCTGATGAAGGTAGTGTGGCAGAAAGGAGTGATTCCAAAGGCTTGGCGAAAAGCAAGAGGTATTCTGATCCCTAAGGAGAAGAACTCCTCATCCATCAGCCAGTTTTGCAGATCAGCCTGCAGAACTTAGAGGGAAAGATCTTCAGTGTCTTGGCCCAAAGATTATCTACTTTCCTACAAAGAAACAACTACAGGGAGTGCAGAATTATTAGGCAAATGAGTATTTTGTCCACATCATCCTCTTCATGCATGTCGTCTTACTCAAAGCTGTATAGGCTTGAAAGCCTACTACCAACTAAGCATATTAGGTGATGTGCATCTCTGTAATGAGAAGGGGTGTGGTCTAATGACATCAACACCCTATATCAGGTGTGCATAATTATTAGGCAACGTCCTTTCCTTTGGCAAAATGGGTCAAAAGAAGGACTTGACAGGCTCAGAAAAGTCAAAAATAGTGAGATATCTTGCAGAGGGATGCAGCAGTCTCAAAATTGCAAAGCTTCTGAAGCGTGATCATCGAACAATCAAGCGTTTCATTCAAAATAGTCAACAGGGTCGCAAGAATGGTAAATGGTAAATGGCCTGTATTTATATAGCGCTTTACTAGTCCCTAAGGACCCCAAAGCGCTTTACATATCCAGTCATCCACCCATTCACACACACATTCACACACTGGTGATGGCAAGCTACATTGTAGCCACAGCCACCCTGGGGCGCACTGACAGAGGCGAGGCTGCCGGACACTGGCGCCACCGGGTCCTCTGACCACCACCAGTAGGCAACGGGTGAAGTGTCTTGCCCAAGGACACAACGACCGAGACTGTCCAAGCCGGGGCTCGAACCGGCAACCTTCCGATTACAAGGCGAACTCCCAACTCTTGAGCCACGATCGCCATAAATTCAAAATAGTCAACAGGGTCGCAAGAAGCGTGTGGAAAAACCAAGGCGCAAAATAACTGCCCATGAACTGAGAAAAGTCAAGCGTGCAGCTGCCAAGATGCCACTTGCCACCAGTTTGGCCATATTTCAGAGCTGCAACATCACTGGAGTGCCCAAAAGCACAAGGTGTGCAATACTCAGAGACATGGCCAAGGTAAGAAAGGCTGAAAGACGACCACCACTGAACAAGACACACAAGCTGAAACGTCAAGACTGGGCCAAGAAATATCTCAAGACTGATTTTTCTAAGGTTTTATGGACTGATGAAATGAGAGTGAGTCTTGATGGGCCAGATGGATGGGCCCGTGGCTGGATTGGTAAAGGGCAGAGAGCTCCAGTCCGACTCAGACGCCAGCAAGGTGGAGGTGGAGTACTGGTTTGGGCTGGTATCATCAAAGATGAGCTTGTGGGGCCTTTTCGGGTTGAGGATGGAGTCAAGCTCAACTCCCAGTCCTACTGCCAGTTTCTGGAAGACACCTTCTTCAAGCAGTGGTACAGGAAGAAGTCTGCATCCTTCAAGAAAAACATGATTTTCATGCAGGACAATGCTCCATCACACGCGTCCAAGTACTCCACAGCATGGCTGGCAAGAAAGGGTATAAAAGAAGAAAAACTAATGACATGGCCACCTTGTTCACCTGATCTGAACCCCATTGAGAACCTGTGGTCCATCATCAAATGTGAGATTTACAAGGAGGGAAAACAGTACACCTCTCTGAACAGTGTCTGGGAGGCTGTGGTTGCTGCTGCACGCAATGTTGATGGTGAACAGATCAAAACACTGACAGAATCCATGGATGGCAGGCTTTTGAGTGTCCTTGCAAAGAAAGGTGGCTATATTGGTCGCTGATTTGTTTTTGTTTTGTTTTTGAATGTCAGAAATGTATATTTGTGAATGTGGAGATGTTATATTGGTTTCACTGGTAAAAATAAATAATTGAAATGGATATATATTTGTTTTTTGTTAAGTTGCCTAATAATTATGCACAGTAATAGTCACCTGCACACACAGATATCCCCCTAAAATAGCTAAAACTAAAAACAAACTAAAAACTACTTCCAAAAACATTCAGCTTTGATATTAATGAGTTTCTTGGGTTCATTGAGAACATGGTTGTTGTTCAATAATAAAATTATTCCTCAAAAATACAACTTGCCTAATAATTCTGCACTCCCTGTATATTGACACATTAGTGCAGAAGGCTTGCATCCGGGGCTTCTCGGGATATCTGGAACATGCCAGCATCATCTGGCACCAGATTCAAACTGCCAAGAAAGAACAAAGAGACCTTCATGTGGTCTTTTTAGAACTTGCCAACACCTTTGGGTCAGTTCCGCACAAGATCTTGTGGATGACTTTCAACTATTTCAGCGTACCAAACCATATCACAGGACTGGTCAAGACCTACTTTCAGGATTTACAGTTTTGTGTGACAGCTGAGAACACCACCACAGCCTGGCAGCACCTGGGAATTGGAGTTATGGTAGGCTGCACGATTTCCCCTCTGGGATTTATCATGGCAATGGAATTGATCATGCGGGAATCTCGGTGGGTAGTGGGAGGTGAAAGACTCAAGAGTGGCCTTTGTCTTCCTCCCATTGGAGCCTACATGGATGACATGACCATCATTACAACAACAAAACCATGTACTAGGCCATTGCTACAGAAGCTCCAGGAAAACATAGAATGGGCAGGAATGGAGTTTAAGCCAAGTAAATCTCGCAGCATCTGCATCATAAAAGGAAAACTGACAGCCGAGCAATTCTATATCGGTGGAGAACCAATTCCAACAGTCTTAGAGAAGCCCATAAAGAGCCTGGGACGGTAGTATAACAGAGACCTTAATGATACGTGGCAACTGGCACTCACAGACTCCCAGGACCCCATAGTGAGAGGCACTGCTCCCACCCGAGCAACGGGGAGGAAGTGGACCCCAACCCTCATCTGTGCTACAGGCCAAATCTGCTCTCTGGCATCGTGACGTGGTGGGTCATGTCCAACAGGGCAGAGGATTTGGTCTTGGAGCAGTAACACCTCGGTGGCAACTGAACATCGAAAAATGGTGAAGGAGGTGCGTCGACAGGAGGAAACACCCAGACATGCCAGAGCCAAGCAGGGCCGCTGGATGAATTGGGAGAGTGTGGAAAAGAGGAAATCTGGGGAATGGAGTCTAGACTAATTTTCGTCATCAATGTGACATATGATGTGCTACCTTCCCCAATAAATCTGCAGCTGTGGTTTGGAAAGGACCCATCCTGCCCCCTGTGTACAGTCCCAGCCACACTCAAGCACATCTTGGTTGGTTGTACGACTAGCCTTACTCAGGGCAGATATACATGGAGACACAACCAGGTCCTCAGGTGTGTAGCAGAGAAAGTTGAGTGCAAAAGAAAATCCATCAACGCTCAACCTTTCACGAACCAAGAGGATCGTTGGCTTTCATCAACATTTGTCCAGGAGGGAGACAAGTCGAGGGCAAGCCCCTCAACCCCGGACCTGGGCCTGCTGAAGGTTGCCAGGGATTGGCAGATGCAAGTGGACTTGGATCAGAAGCAAATTTTCCAGCAGGGATTGTAACAACTACTCTGCGACCAGACCTCGTCCTTTGGTCTAGCGCCCAAAAACTTGCATACATCATTGAGCTGACAGTACCATTTGAGGAAGCATTTGAGCGTAAGAAGCTACGGTATGACAACTTGGCAGCTGAGGCAGAGGACAGAGGCTGGAGGATCAAGGTGCGCCCGGTGGAAGTGGGGTGCAGGGGCTTTGTTGCCAGTAAAACAGCAACATTGCTAAGAGAGATTGGGATCAGAGGACAGGCGCAACGGCAGGCTATAAGAGAATTAGCTAACACTGCTGAGAGGACCAGTCACTGGCTATGGCTAAAAAGGGCTGACATCATTTGGGCAGCTAAGGCAGTAAGCTAACCGCGAGAGAAAAAAAAAAAAAAATTCAGCTCTTCTCCCCTCTGCTCTTGTTCCCTTTTCTGGGAGGGAGTGGGGGGGTAGAGCGTACCTCCTGATCAGGCGGGGAGGTGTGGGAAGCCAGATTGGGCGCACCCCTTCCGGCTCTCCTCTCTCCTATCTTGTCTTTTTGTCTTACTTCTCTCTATCACCTTTTCTATCCCTTTGAGGAAGTTACCTCTTTAGTATTTATAGAGCCTAACTATTATTTCTCAGTTGCAGTGAATAGATAGGAGAAAATAACTATACAAAACTAAACAGAAGAAAGAAGAAGAGAAATAACAATTTAATATAAACTAGTGACACACTCCGGGGCCTGATCAACCCTGGCAGGGCCTCCTTGGTTGAGAGTGTCTAGTGATAATTGTCAAAGCACCCAATGAATCCAAGGTCCACTACTGACGATGTGTCCAAATTTCAATATGATAATCTAGATCAGATCTCTAATCCCTAAACCTAATCAAGGGGAAAAAAAGATGGCATATTAGCTTGGGTAAAAGACTGAAAGTTGAGACACACGATGTGTGCTTTAATCGGCTAAATAACCAGCACCCTAAAGAT
>NW_024582451.1:1385706-1386590 GCF_018398535.1 Haplochromis burtoni
AGGAAGAAAACCTTTCAGTTTAATAAGCCGGCTAAATAACCAGCACCCTGAAAGGATCAAAGTATTCAAGGTAAATGAGTTTCGATTTAACCTCCAACAATATTTTTAATATTATTATATTTTCAGTATTATCCTTCTTATCTTATCCTAAAAATCATCTTACTTTTTTCTTTTGACAAAGCTGAAATTACTGTTATACAATCAGCTATGTTCCAAAGGCCAATGTGTTTATAACAGCTAACATTTTTAAAATGCTTAAGCTAGCATAATGTTATATATGCTATACCTCATGGAAATTATAGAAGAGTATTAAGAAACCACTTCAGTCTTTCAACAAAATATCTTTAGATATACATTAACAAATAGTCTTCCACTGCTATGTCAGTGATTTAATATGACCTTTTAATAATTATATTTTGAATTTAGAATTTCTGTAAAATGGCGTCCCTATCGCAGACTTGCCTTGAGAGACTTTACTTTACTCCGCACCTACACATGAGCCCTTCAGGCAGACTTCAAACGGATGTCAGAGAACTATAACTGGGCAGACTACCCGTGCATGGGTCTGCAGCTGTTCGTGTCTACAACCAAGTGTAATAACTGCCTAAAGGGATGCCAATTAGTCTCTTGTGGCCATTTGAGGCCACTAAAGACCATTTGTGGAACCTTTCATGTTAGTACATATGTGTGATGGCTTAATTTTTCATCCCCAGAGGCTTATGCTTAGCAAACGAAAGATGACTAACATATTAAAGTCACCCTATTTTTTTTTTTTTTGATCAAGGTCTTTTTATTGAACAAAGAATTGCTTCAGAACAGTGTAACTAAAACCCAGCCAGAGAGGAAAGAAGAGATAAAATAAAAGAAAATTACAGATACAAAGT
>NW_024582451.1:1388541-1390313 GCF_018398535.1 Haplochromis burtoni
TCAATTTCGGCATTAGAAATGGGCTCCTCCAAACTGGTGGCCGCATCGTCTCCTAAGGAAGGGATATCAAGTTTCTCAAAGAAATTTTCTAGTGCCAGGTCATCCTTAGCTGGGGGGGAGCTGTATAAAGTCTGATAGTATTTAAAAAAAACTATTATTTATACCTTGGTTATCCGTGCACCTTATTCCCTGGTCATTCCGGATCTCAGGGATAGCTTGATTAGCTGTTCTTTGTCGTAGCTGATGAGCTAGCAGCTTGCCTGTTTTTTCTCCATGTTTATACGAGTAGCTACGCAACTTCGAAATTAGATACTCAGCCTGTTTTAAAGTCACCTTTTAAAGGTCAAGAGCCAAATTTGCAATTCATTTCAACAGTGAGCTTCATTTAAAAAAATCCAAATCTTGTAATACAATAATAAAAGGCACCTCACTTCTGTATATAGAATTACTGTAAATTTTCAAAGCAAATGAAAAGATATTTTTCAGATTGAATATGAAATCTAACTAGCATAAAATGTGAGATATTTATTTATGAAGAACTGTCTCAAAAATTCTATTAAATAATTCTGGTAGCAGTCTAGTTAACACTATGGATGCCGCTGTCTTCAGGAATCACATGAACCAATGTTTACAAGCAAGGCATGTGAAGCTATTTGGCTCATACATTATAATAAAATCTGTTAATTTTACTGCATAAACTACAGTTTGTATACAAACCCCCTTTGTCATGCATTCAGACTATGTTGTTTACTGTTACATGCATGTTAGTGTGTTAAACATGTCTTTGGTGCCCTCGACCTTGCGTTGCTTGGTACAATTTAAGAACCCATGATGCAACATGTCACATACCGGTAGCTTTCTTGGAAATAAACCCCACACTGTCAATCACAATCCCCAGGCTGGGGGGCGAGGGGGTTTATTCCTCCTCCGGCTCAACCACAGCTGTGCTTTGTAGCCATAATGACCAGTGTCACTGAGGAGGACTCAGAGACCAGAAGAGTAGACAGCTGAGTGAAAAAAGCCACTATATAATGTCATCAGTGTAGGGGTGTTAACAGAAGACAGATGTGTTTCTGGCTGCATCTGGCCACCATATGTACCTATAGCGTAAAGTTCTTTATCATTAAAATAAAAATGTGTGCAGTCTATAAGAGTCTAAAAGCAAAGCAACTTGAGCTTGTTTTGCTTCAGTTTTGAATCAATAAACAATATAAATCCAATATTTCATCCAGCTAGGTGATACCGGTCATCATCCAGCTCAATAATTAACAAAGCTGCTAGTAAAGATTTGATGATTTATCGGTTATGAATATCTATCAAATCACTTTTTACCTTTTCTAACTCTTAACAATAAAAGGCTGGTACGGTGTGTTGTGTGTTTACATGGTAACATCACCAATGTGCAGTCAGTTTTATGGACGAGTGGAGATTTACAGCTCACATCATGCTTTAAGAGTAAACAAAAGCCATTTGTGTTGATTCAATGAGCTAGGCACACAATCTGTATGAACTCCCCATTTAGAAGGGGATTTATCAAAAGGTAAAATAAAGGCGAAATGTACCAGCAAATATTCATTTATTGTTCAAGATTTTCTCTTAGGAAATTAGGGTGACTTACACACACACACACACACACACACAAACACACGCACACACATGCACACACACGCAATCAAGATGTAAATACAATACAACAGCATTTGATAAACATTGGTTAGTTGTGCTCTATATTAATATATTACTGTAAGATTTACCTTAAATTGCACTTCCAG
>NW_024582451.1:1392077-1393120 GCF_018398535.1 Haplochromis burtoni
AATTTCATCATTAACAACGTGCAGGCTGACCTCATTTCTTTTACTGTGTTTGTGAGGGAGTAAAATAACGGCTCGGCTGCCAAACACCTCTTCAGCAAAACAGACAGTGAATGAAACAACCACCCAACAACACAACACAACAGACCTTGGTCCGTCTAATCTTAATTCTTTGCCAACCCTGCTGTACTGGGATCTGATCCAAAGAAGAGGAAATGACGCAAGAGTACATAGTGAGAAACCTGTCCTCAGAATACCATCTCTGTCTCACAAATGCAGCTTATAGATGGCAATGTATACTGCCGATTTGTCTCAAAACACCATAGCACAAATATTAAATATAAATAAATATATTCTGATTGGGATAATAAAATTAGAGATGCATAAAATTAAGACAGATGGCTGCTTAAAAAAAGTGGGCTCCATGATACAGTATGCCAATGAGGCACAACATTATGACCCTGTCTGCCTAACAGGTTTTTAATAGTGTAAGTATTTAACTTGATATATCTCTAACAGTAGTGATGTTATTTTGGCCAGTACCTCCTGTATTTATACACTGATATTGTGCTTGCTTATTTATTTATTTATTTATTTATTTATATTAATTAATTTATTCTTGTAATTGGTTTCTTTTAGTTTAAAAAAAAATAAAGATAAGAAAAAAAAAGTCCTGAATTTCCATTTGCCCCCCAAATGTTTTGATGAAAACTAATGTAACCATAGACCACTACCTAATACATTGTTCTCTTTTCTCTTTGCGAGAGTAGAGATAAGGGAGGATAAGGGACCCTCTAGTGGTCTTTTCAGTGAGTGCACGCATGAAGTCCGATCACAAAGTTCAGTGACCATTAAAAAAAGAAAAGAAAAAAAGAATGCACGATTTACATTTGGCCAGTATCTACTTCAAGGTCACCTCCTTGTTCACTTCTTGGCTCCTTCCAGTGGTCCTGCCATCTTCAGACATCTCCTTTAAAGTCCCATTCTGATTACTCTCACTTATACATCTGCTATGTGTACTGGATCCTGTGTGCTATGTAAAAATC
>NW_024582451.1:1393140-1394285 GCF_018398535.1 Haplochromis burtoni
TACACATGAAAGCAAATAGAAAGAGTGACATCTAATGGCTGAACCTACACTGAGTTGATGTTAAGGGAAATGAGAACATGAGATTTTGCAAAACTGAACTCACAGCAACATCCAGCAGTGTCACGCAGCATAATCGTTTTTAGGAGAGGCATAAGCTTAAAATCTTTCAACAAGTAACATATATTCTAACTGCTATGTGTACTGGATCCTGTGTGCTATGTAAAAATCCCAACCATTCAACTAACTTAAACACAAAGCAAGACTGCAAGTTGACAAAAAGTCATATCGGTCATGTGACGGGTGAAGAGTGCGTTGGCAGCCAAAAATTGCCACCTTTTCAATGCACAATGAAGAGTGACATGGGCCACAGTACAAGTAGTTTGAAATGAATGACCTCTAGAATTATACAATGATCATCTTACCATGAGGGAAAAATTCATAGCAACACTCTAAATAGTAAGAAATAGACACTTTCGTACTTTAACAGTTTGGACCTGTCTACCTAAAACTGCTATTTTGGTGGTAGTTAGAGACCCAGCTCTCATCACAAGGTTCACAAAGAAACAACCGGAGAATCTTGTGAAGTGGCAGTCATTTCAGAAATGTTTACATGAAGAGTTTTATACAGTAGGAACAAATATGACTGATTAACTGTAAGACTTGGTGGTTTTGCACAGCGCCAAGACATCAACAGCAAATCCTTAGATCCATTTAGTTACATGATGGCAGCTCCATAGATCTCTGTTGCTTGTACTTGGCATGTTCCTCAGTGAACCACTATCTGCAGGCAACTCCAATCTTGATTAGGATCATCTCAAACTTTCTTATTTCAAAGATTATTTGACTTGGTCACTGGAGATTAAAAATTTGCTTTTTAAACCTTAAAAGGTCTTGTTTTCACATCCCAATTTGTCAATGTTCGCTGAATATGAATATTTAAAAGGACATTCCATACCTTAACAGCCATTAATGTTTATTAATAGACACCTAATATTTCCTAACACCTCTAGTTAAATCATGTTATTTGAAGACCTGGATGGATAGTAAATTGAAAAACCAACAGCTTTTATGGATGGAACAAACACCCCCATTTATGCAGAGCCTGCAAACACAGACACATTAAAAATAAATAAATTTAAAAAAAA
>NW_024582451.1:1394305-1395908 GCF_018398535.1 Haplochromis burtoni
AAAAAAAATTAATGTAAATATAGTAATGTATAATGTAAATAAATGCTTTCCTCCCTCTGTGCATCCAACCCAGTTTAACGACCCCCTTTTTACTAATTGCTCAGAGTATCATTTTTTGCAATATATGCTTTCATCCAGATTGCGGAAAACCAGCATTTCAATTAATTTCCCTTCAGTCAATAAACATTATCTCTATTGACAGCATGCTCCTTGTTTGGATCCTGCTACCTCCTCCTTTCCCTGACAGTACTTTTCCTCTCTCCTCTCTTGCTTCCTATTCTCCTTGTCCCGCTCCTTAAAGCAGCCATGACTGTCTGTCTTTCTCTCAATCGTGCTGCTTGAGGCCATTAAAACAGTAGGAAGAAAATAATTCCATTTCAAGAGGCATATCTCATGAGATAACAGCCGCTTGCCCCCTCAAACACCTTATCCCTGTCATCCTCACACCTCTGCCTTTCTCGTTCTGGTCAAATGTACGGACCACCTGCCCCATTCATTTGCACAGACCACTACACCGCTGCACCGCAGAAGAACACAACCAGAAAAACCAACATCAATACAAACACACAGCATAAATGCAGCAAATTCAGAGCTGCTGGATCAAGAGCATACGGTGACAGTAAGGAACACAAACACAAATACACACAGGATCAGACGTACCGTGAGCACATGTTCCCCTTCGTTCTGTTCATCCATTTAGACTAAAACATCCACAAAGCAAAGGCACCAGGGATGTTCACCAGTTCCTTCTATCTGACGTTATCTATGCTATAGAAGGAGCTACGCGTGGCGGTGTCGCACTCGTCTGTTCCCTCTTCCTCAGCTCATCTCTTTATACAGAGGGAGGAAGGGAGAGAGGGAGCGAGCTGCTTCAGAACACACAGTGCTCTGCTCTACCCTGTCAGCCCGCTCTTTGCACAGCAGCCAATCCCACCATGCCTCTATGAATATTTTATTCGCCCAGCCAAGAGCTTAAAAACACACTCACACACCATCACACAGAGGACACATACACACATTTCGAGGACATACAAATGCTCACCCGCTGAGGTATTCAGGTCACAAATTAGGAGACACCACCAACACAGATAAATAGAAACAAGCACACGTGTGGGCTCGGCATTCCTCACTGGGTGCAACGGACTGAAAAAGGGCAAACTGCTGTGTATTCAAATCATCGAGATTCCAAATGCCTTTGACATTCAAAATCCTTATCATAGCTTCAAGGTTGGTCATGTTTTTCAACAACCTGTAATTTAGCAAGGAACTGTGACCCATTTGTTCCTTGTATATAACAAACGTGCTTATGATCAGGGCAATAATTCAGACCATAATTCTGAAACCTGAGCAGCAATAAAAGGGTCTATTTTTTAATTCAAGGAAGCCCCCAGGATCCCTATCCACACCAGAGATACCCTATTAAAAGTTTAAACTAGACTAACCAGAAAACCATAATGGCAAAGTGAAGCCAAACTTAAAATTAAATTATGTATCATAAAAAGGGATTTAAAGTACACATGAAAGCAAATAGAAAGAGTGACATCTAATGGCTGAACCTACACTGAGTTGATGTTAAGGGAAATGAGAACATGAGATTTTGCAA
>NW_024582451.1:1396052-1397769 GCF_018398535.1 Haplochromis burtoni
TATATTCTTATATTAGAGTTGCCATAATTATTTAACTGTTTGGTACCTGCGAAAGACAAAAAGAAAAACACCCACCAGTTCCCAGTTCTTGAGGAAATATAAACAGCACATTTATGACATTTAGGTCTCCTGTTCAATTTCTTTTTAAGGTAAACACCTAATTAGCCAATTATATAGCAGCAGGTCAATGCATTTAAGAATATAGGCATGAAGATGTGGTCTAGATGTAGAGCATCAGAACGGGGAAGAAAGGTCATTTAAGTGACTTTTGAACGTGGCATGATTGTTGGTGACATTCTGAGCTGAGCATTTTCAGAAGCTGCTAATCTGCTGGGATCTTCCTTCACAACCATTTCTAAAGGTTAACAGGTAGTGATCGTAGAAAAGAAAATATCCAGTGAGCGAGCTGACAATTATTTGTTCATGGCAGAGGTCAGACAAGAGTGGCCAGGTTGCTTTGAGGTGATAGGAAGACAAAGTAACTCAAATAACCACTCCACTCATTACAACCAAGGTGTGCAGAATAGCATTTCTGTTAAAACTTGAGGCAGATGGGAAGAAGGCAGCAGAAGACCACACAACAACTAAGAACAGGAAACTGAGGCTTCACAGTTCAGATGGGCTTACAAAAGCTTAACAATAGAAGATGTGAAAAACTTACTGACATCTAGATGGCAGGTCAACAGATCAGGCTGCTGCTGTTAGTGTAATGGCCTGGTTATATTTTCTTGGCACATTTTGAGCCCCTTAAAAGGTGATCAGTTAGTAGTAAACACAACAGCCTACCTGAGCATTTTAGTTAACTATGTCCATTCCTTTTTTGCCACAGTGTACCCATCGTCCGATTGCTGCTTCCAGGAGGATAACTCACCATGTCACAAATCAAATGATCTTAAACTTATTTCTTGAACATAATGAGTTCACTGTACTCAAATGGCCTCCACAGTCATGAGATCTCAATCCAAGAGAGCACAGAAGAGGTGTAACAGGAGATTCAAATCATGGAAATTCTCTGAGGAATCTGTGTTTTCAGCATCTGATTGAATCTGTGCCACGAAGAATTAAAGGTGTACCTAATAAATTCTCCAGCTGTATTTGTCATTTCTGTGTCACATGTTAAATGTTGAACATTTCTGCCTGTCATGGCATTGCTTTCTACGCCCATGTCAGCTTTACAACTGTTAGGAGCTGACTGGTCACTCTATTAATCACTTATCTCACTGAATTAAGAAAAAATAGCTTCTTACTCTTTTCAAGTGTGAGAACATGTTTTTGTTTTGTTTGGTTTTTTCAATTCTATTCAAATGCATAAAATTATCATATAAAACAGTTACTTTCCTTGCTAGAAAGTTCAAGAAAAATGTCGAGGAGACATTCAAGACAGCCTGCCCAACTTTCATTTTTGTGTTCCTGTTCACCCTAGATTAGATTGCCAGCCAGCAGTAAATGGAGTGGTGCCTACTGCTTTTCTCCTGGAACTGGGGACTAAAATCACTTTTTACTACAAGCCTCATTTACCCAGTATAGGGCTGCCACAAACGATTATTTTGATAGTCGACTAGTCACCGATTATTTTTGCGATTAGTCGACTAATCAGATCATCATCCATTCAACATAAAACGTACAGCTTATTGCACCAGCAGCATCTGCTCTTATATAACTATCATTAGCTTACAGCTTTAAGTGTTTAAGGTATGTGCTAACTAAAAATAAAGAC
>NW_024582451.1:1410958-1447079 GCF_018398535.1 Haplochromis burtoni
TAGAGGATCAATGGGACACTCCCATAGGCCTTAAAATCTGGAACTCTCCCCTGATTGCTCTTAGAACTGAAGAAGCTTCTCAGATGAGAGGTGAAATGTCTTTAAGGAAACTTGGAGAAGTCCAGACGCTTTTCTTTCCAAGATCCTTAGACGTTAGCCTAGCAAACCTAAGTTCAATTGGTTCAACCAAAAAAAACCATCCAACACTGGACAGACTTAGCACGACAAAGCTACCTCCTCATTCAGAGGAAGCTAATGGCTAAGTCACACAAGTAATAATAGGACAGCAAACTCCTTACAAAGAAACAATTTCAACTTGTGCTGACTGAAGTTTGATGGTATTACACACTTTTTGCTGTTTTATCAGAAGTAGAATGCATGTAATTGCCAACTTGACCGTATTCAATCACACTGATGTCAGACTGGTAGCAGACTGGCTGTCCTAAGGCAACATTTATGGCTGGTTTTAGTGACAGTGTTTGCATGCAGGACAATCTCTCTTTTCAGTAAAAAGTAAATAAATAACTGAAGTGAGACGAACTCATCCAATTGGATAAAACATCCTGACAAAGTCTAACTTTGAAGACATAATTTGCAGTTTAAAAAAAAAAAAAAAAAAGTTGATTGCAGTATATATTACTGCAATAATCCTCATATTGCAAAATGTTTAAAAATCGCAATAATATCGTAACCTGAGTGAAGCATTGTGATAGCATCATATCGTGGGGTGTCTTGTTATTCCCAAGTCTACTGTATATGACAAACTCAAGAGAATAATGACCGCTCTGTGCCAGAACATAGAATGTGTGCATACTTTGCGGGACTCTAACAGCAAGTCGTTTTAAATTAACAAGAGCCAGGGCCAAACTAAACAATTGCTAAGTCTTCAGTCGCAGTTAAATGAGATTATCACTGCTTAAGCACATTTCAATAAGCCTCCCAACAATAGCAGTGGTCAAACAGCAAGCCTGATAATACCATGAGCAGCTTGTTGAAACAGATTCATGCATTTAATCATACAGATGGTAGCTGAACCGAACACACTGCCCGACTCAAAGCTCACCAATGGTATGTTCTTGAGATTGGTCATGTAAATATGTAAGCACACAAAGGGGCCTAGTGTCAGAGCACATTCTGACCTCCGTGTCTAGGAAAGAAGTGCGCATATAGCTGAAAAGTCATTCTCACTGTACGGCTAGTGTGGTTGAGCTTCCTCACTTGCACGCACACTTTCTCACGCGCACAAACATGCATGCCACATAAAGACAGAAGTGTATAACCCTACACCAGCCATGACGTCAGTCACCCTGCCTGCATTTTAAACTTAGCTCTTTTTGGGAGGGGGTCTTGAAAGCAGCACTGTGTGTTTGATGCGCTTATCATCCTCCTATCTTTAACACCAACAGATGTGCGACTTTAGCTTGTTCTCGCCCACAACTGCGTTTAAACATCAAATAGTCGAGAGGTGGTGGTCCTGACTCTCTTGACGCTGTGCATTTTTTTCCTTTCACTTACGTGTTTATTTTTTCCTGTCGAGCTGCACCTTTACAGTAAGCTTTAGCAGCATTTCCTGACACGGAAACATCACAGCAGAAAGCGGCTTTCTATTCTGGGGGCATTTGATATGCAAACGAGGTTTTATTTCTGTAGACGTGCTAGCGGCAGATGTCCTCGCTTGCGGAGCTGGGGCTCATAGCTTCATTTTAACGGGCAGGTTAACTTGTTGAACGTGAGAAGAAAAATGCACAACTGCCTGTACAGTCACCCGTCATCAATTACAAGCATGATAAAGTAGCCTTATGCTTGTAACCATATAAATATTCTGTTTCATAAAGTAAGCCACTTTGGCAACAAAGTAACTGATTTAGTCAATTTTTTAATATCATTTGTTCTTAATAACGGTAATAAGTTAACCGAGCAGGCCAATTAAGTCAAAGCAAACCAATTCCAGCTATGCGAATAACAACCGGGATGGTAAATAAATTTCTAAGAGAACTTGCAGCTTCGGCATGTGACACAAATAGAAAGCCGGCTAACAATAGCATTCGCCGGATGGTGCCTCACTGACTCCCACGCATCCCTGATACTTGTAGCGTTACCTGGCAAACGAAGGGCAAATACGTACAAGAGCCGCACAGTTACAACGGACGTCTGGGTCGTGCTGTGCGGGTACTCACTGCTCTCAACAGTGGCCTCATTTGTTCCGAGGGGTCCATTTTCACCTGCAGGAGGTAACGAGGCTATGAACAAGACTGGTTTCTGACAGTTGCGGTAAGTGGGAGCCTTTGCAGTTTTCCTACGAACTGGGTAAGAAACGCCTCTGAAGTGATCGACAGCGACGTGTTTCCAATTGACTTTCAACGCCCGGCATTCTCGACCAATTAAAATCCAAAAGGAAACAACAAGGGTGGGGTCTACTCCTCTGACGCGTGAAGTCCCAAACGGACCTTTTCTTATGTTTTACCTCGTCAACCCTGCTGGAGAGTAGAGGATGATTATACTCAGAATTAGACTTAATAAGGGCACTGAAAGACAGGAGAGAGAAACTGACACAGTATAAGTCAAGCAGCCCATATTTGATTGGTTAAAAGGTGAGCTGGATCCATTTCACATTTGACATTTTCTTTTGTACTGGGTCTAAGTTGGACAAACAAAAAATATGTAAAGTAAATTCAGTTGTATTGTTGTATTATATACATGATTATATTTAAATTATATTTCTTCCAAATTTAAAGTGTTTTTTCCTTTTGTTATATATTGTTATTTTTATAGGTTATGCTATATACTTTGCCGCTTTAATAATGTGAATTTCCTAATTATGAATCAGGCTTATCTTACTACTATCTTATCTAATAGAAAAAAACATTCAAAGAAATAGTGTTTGAAGTGCACGCTGATTTATAAAACTAAACATGCTTGGGAAAACACAAAGTCAAACAGTTTCATCATCACCTGTATGTTTCTGGTCATTCTAAAAGTAAAAGAATATAAAGGGATAAGAACAAGCCGATATTTTTCTGATTAAATAACGTAAGCTCAGACTTCTAAAAACATTAATCTGTAAGATGGGTCATGTAGTAAAGACTAAAAAAAAGTTTAAATCTGTACCATCCTCTTACATATAAAATTTGACTGTGTGTTTTGAGCGAGGGATGCAGCCTTCTCCGGGCTAGCCAGGGAATTTCACATGGAGCCAGTGAAGTTCCTGAAGGACAGAGGTGATGTGTTGGTGGTGTCAAGACACTGGGTCTGTGACCCAGTATTTTGAGTTTATTTTGTCTGTCTGATTTCTTGTGATGTATTAGAGTAATGGTAAGTTCTAGTGTTATTATTACAATGTCTTAATTCGGTTTTGTTTAAAGTTTCATCCATGCTCCCTTGTTTATGTATCCTTTTGATTCCTGTGTAAGTCTCTTGTCCCCCATGTATGATTTTTAGTTATGTCTGTCCCTTGTTCCCCTTATCTGTTTCCATGTTCCTCTCCTTGTCTATCATTCCGTGTCCCCAGTCTGTTATGTGTTTCATGTCTCCGTTTTCCATGTCATATCGTCAATCTTGTGTTGTCATAGTCTTCCTCTCTTTATGTTTCCTATTTTATTTTGACAGTCTCGTGTTTCTGTGTTCAGTGTGTTTTGCTTTCTCTGTGGCGCCATGTTCATTTGTGTCAGCTGTGTTCCCCATGTGTTTCCACTTCCCTCATTAACGTTCTGTGTATTTAAGTTCTCTGTCTTCCTTTGTTTTGTGTCAGGTTGTCTGTAGAGTTCTGTCCTCGTGTTGAGTTTTTTAAATCATGTTCAAGGTTTTGTTATTTGTCCCTTGTGTTTAGAATTTAGTTTTCCAATAGTGTTCATCTGCCTTTTGGTTTCTGTCTTTTCCCAGCCAAAAATAAACGTCTCACCCTTTGTTAAATTATAGTTTTGTTCCAAGTGTCTGCATTTTGGTTCTCCTCCTCCCTCCACACGGTCTGCCCGTACAATCCATGACAGGTGGGAGGGGGTTCTGGTAATAATGCAAGCAACTGAGTTTTGAACCAATTGAAGCTTATGGAGGGATTTTTGGGGAAGACCATGTAAAAGAGAATTACAGTAGTCAATGCAGGAGGTAACGAGGCTATGAACAAGACTGGACGCAAACTGGATGGAAAGAAAAGGAAGTAATCTTCAGGGATGACACCAAGGCTCTTAACCTTAAATGATTTGATGGAGTGAGAGACAGTGTCAAAGGCTGAACTCCGATCCAAAAGGACGAGAATGTTGAGAAGAGCCAGTTCTGAGTAGAAGATCATCAGTGACTTTAGATAAAGTGGTTTCTGTGCTGTCAGTGACATCAGTGGAAGATTGAAATCTCTCGTATATATTATTATGAACCAGGTGTAAATGAAGTTGAGCTGCGACTTTTCAAGTATTTTAGAAATAAAGGGTTGATTGTTAAACAGATGAAGGTTGTTAGGATCTAAGGCAGGTTTTTTCAGTATAGGAGTGACTGAAGCAATCTTGAATAAAGAAGGAACAATACCGGTGATGAGTGGGAGTAAGGAAGACAGGCAAGATTTCAACAGTCCTGTAGGCATAGGTTCAAGATGACATGTAGCGGGCTTCGATTTACATATGGACATGGAAATATCAGCTATATCAGGAACATGAAAGGTGGAAAGGGGCTCAAATTGGAGAAGAGGTTCTGAAGAGGGGGTAGAAACAGCATTCGAACTGAGTTGCTGGTGAATGTTATTAATTTTCCTATTGAAGAACAGCATCAAGGAGTTACAGGTTTCAGATGAATAGAAGTGTGGCGATAAAGTGTCAGGGGGTTGAAATGTAAGTAATGCGATTACTTAAAACCCATTGCTGTTTCTTGAAACTGTAGTTATATCTGCACCAGTGATTTAGTAAGAACCGGTTGGCTGAATCATCCAAACATCTACAGAGAGACTGTCTTTTTTTAAAATATTTTTTATCTTTAGCAAGTTCAGTACAGGTAGAGACAGATACTCTTAGATCACTGTATTAATTTAAACCTTCTTTATGTTTTATAATGATTCATGAACAGGTGTAGTTCACATCCTTGCAGGTTCAGCTGAGCTGTGTCTGCCAGTTAGCATAGTCCTTTCTTTGCAGAGCTTGTATTTTCCTCCCTGTGCCTGCATGGATTGTCTCCAGTCACACCGATGTCCTCCTATAGTCCAAAGACATGCATGTAAAGTAAACTAGTGATTTTAATTTGGCTCTAGGTGTGAATGTCAGCATGAAGGAGGAAAGAGGAGGTCTGAAATGCTGACTTTTTTTTTTGCCCTCCAGACTAATCTTAAGGTCATGCCACCTCAGCTTCAGCAGCACAGCTTGGACGAGAATGATTCCTGAAAATCATCCCTGCCAAAAAAGTTAAACACAGAAATGTGTGATATATATATATATATAGAATGTGTGAGTGTCAGAGCTATTTGTGTGCAAGGGTTGATTAATTATTGATATGAACAGGTGACACACAAGCCTCAAAGCAGAATTTTCCCCTAAACAAAAGGCACAACAGTAGCCTGCTATCAAACACAACTGTCAGCTCATTGCACTCTCATGTTCACTTCTGTAGCAAAACAGACAAACGACACAAAAGGAAACAGAGGAACAAAAGGGAACTGTTGTGCAGAAGTCTTGAGCCTCACCTCATGTCTCATTATTTTGCTAAGAAACTGGTAAATATGTGCAGTTACTTATTGAAACGTGCAAATATACATGGAAATACAGTAGTATATAAAGCAAAAACACAGTCTCTGTAGTTCTATCAAGCTTGAAAGTCAATATCTGATATGACCACCTTCATTCTTTACCACAGCCTGAACTCTTACTCATGTTTTCTTGTCATTTCTTTAAGTCTTCAGGAAAAGCTTTGCAGGCTTCTTGAAGGATGTTTAAAAGCTCTTCTTTGGATGTTGGCTGCCTTTTGTTCTGTTCTCTGTCAAGATGATCCCACACTGCTTCAATAATTTTGAGGTTCAGGCTCTCGGGACGCTCACTGTGTTCCATTCTCTTGTTTTTAATCCATGTATAGTTTTACTGCACTGGTGGTGTGTTTGGGATCATTGTCATACTGAAAAAATAGATTGTTGCTTCTCAGACATATTCTGGGTGGTCCTGCATGCTGGCTCAAGCTGTAATGCTACTTTTTGTCTCCATAATTCCCTTAATTTTGAAGATAACAGTGGCTGAAATGCAGCTGCATCATGTTTTACAGATGGCTATAAACACTCAATGTCATACCTCTGTACTAATGATAGTTTCAACCAAAAATTTCTAACTTAGATTCATCACGCCATAAGACTTGTTGCTGCTGATTTTCAGCCCTGGCCTTGTGTTATTTGGCATCCTTCAGGCTTTTCTCCCCACATCTTTTCCTCAAGAGTTTCATCCTAAACTAATGTGGAAACATTCACGTTTTATCACCTAAACCTCAGTTGGTCATGAGCTGAGTGACCAACAACACCAATGTTCCTGTTGAGATAAAAACTGAACGGCCCTATAAGTAGAAGTTATACCACCTATAAGCACGCGTTACTGTAATCCGATTACTTTTTTCAAGTAACGAGTAAAGTAAGGGATTACTATTGCAAAAACGGTAATTAGATTACCGTTACTTTCCCGTAGGAACGCTGCGTTACTGCCTTACTAAAACTGTGATTTTTTTTTTTTTTTGCGAGAATGTCTCATGACAGTGACGTAAGCAAGTGCAACGTTTGTGAAAACAGCTGTGTGCAACAATGGATAATATATGGAGTGTGGGAGAGAGTATGAGCATGCAACGTTTAAAGTGTGGAAGTACTGACCTTACTTTAAGTTTGATTCCATAAAAAGTGACAAAAACATTAAGTGTCCGTTGTGCGTGGGAAGAAAACTTCTTTTTACAGCGAAAAAAACCCCTAAACTTCCAAGCAAGCACCGAGTGCGCTACGACGTAATGGGAAACTCACAGAGAAACTCGCGGATTCTTCCACTGACCGCGCGGCACACCTGCACCAGGGTAAACCTCCGCCTACCACTCCTGCTTTACAGGTGAAAATAGAGCAACAAGGACCGCTAGTCTTTGACTTTATTTATTTTCTGCTGTGTTTTACTTGCATCTATTTGAAAGACTGAGTGTAAACACAAATTTAAAATAAAAATATATTTTATATTATATGATTTATAATATAAATATATATATATATATATTTAAATAGTTATATTTTATTTTATGTGCTGGAATGTGCAGAAAATAGGTTTAAATATTAAACAAATTTCTTCCAGTCAGAGAATGTTGCATATAATTAAATTTTTGCTTGATGCATAAAGTTAAAAGATTAAAACTAATAAAACAAGTTTTAAAAAGGACTTTTCCATTTGATTACATTTTGTATGATGGATTATGCAGAAAAAGTAGAATTGGGCTGAAAGATCTATCGCTTTATCACCTATTCAGGTTGTAAATCGTGTTTTTAAAAAGTAACTAAGTAACTAAGTAATTAATTACTTTTGAAAATAAGTAATCAGTAAAGTAACGGGATTACTTTTTGGGGGAAGTAATCAGTAATTAGTTACTGATTACTTTTTTCAAGTAACTTGACCAACACTGCTAATGATAGTTTCAACCAAAAATTTCTAACTTAGATTCATAACACCGTAAGACTTGTTGCTGCTGATTTTCAGCCCTGGCCTTGTGTTATTTGGCATCCTTCAGGCTTTTATCCCCACATCTTTTCCTCAAGTTTCACTTTTCTGTAATTATTCATCTTCACCAGCAGATGGCAATGTCGTATTAAACAACTCTTTCTGTTAATACAAGTCAACACAGCCAGAAATGAAGATATTTCATTCACTCTATAGGTACACTGCTTTCTCTTCTGTCTGCTATTCCTCTCCCTTGTTTTATGATTTAAGGTACATATTCACTTATTTCTAGATCATGACAAATGACTGAAAATAGTGTATGGTGAACCACAAAGAAAGCCACAGTTTAAATTTACTATGTAAAGCTGATGTGCCCAAATTATCATAATAATTTTCACTATTGCAGTTTATCTAAATGATCCAGCCCTAGAAGCCCATCTTCAGCCCCACTAAACCACCAAAACTTTTATTGTTATTCCAGTGAACACCCTCAGTCATGTGCATTATTACATAATCTCCTGGTTCTCTTTCATAGGTGTGGCACAAAATGCACTTCGAAGATAAACCAGACAGGTGCAAACAGCCAAAGAAGTCTGCTCGTTCAGAAGTGTTCAGGGGCGTTTTCCTTTAAATAGAGCCCAATCCTCACCCACCCATCAACCTCCGGCATAATCACGCGGCAGCTCAGAAATAGAACTGCGAGGTGGGAGATCAAACTATCACCTCTTAATTGTAGCCTGAGTCTTAAAGATGCTGAGAGCCCATTAGCGCACAAAGAAGTGTGCTGTGTACTGCTCCTTAAACATGCATCAGTATAATGCAGCTGGGAGATGAGTCAGAAGTTAGACAAGTGGAAGAATCACCACAGTGGCATCCACCTGTGCTGGGACTCGCAGAAAAAGATGCAGATTGCAAGGTGTGGTGATGATGGGAAAGAAAGTTTTCTCCTTTCGCAGCTTCGGGAAAGAAGAAAGGGAGAAAACATTGCTAAAAACTTGTAGCGCTTAAAAAAACTGGAGACTTGATGCCATATTTGCAAAAAAAAATCATAAATAAATCTTTAAAAAATATCTAACTTGTTGAATCCTTACAGAGGTCACAAAGATAGTTTTCAATTGCGCTGAGCTCCAAAAGGTGACACATTGGAGAGTGTAAAATGTTAAGTAAAACCCACCAAATGAATATTGATTGTGTCATGTTTTGTCTCAGAAGCTGTAGAAATGAAGAGTCCCTTTTCCCCAGAAGGGTTGGTGGATGTTGTTTTTCTCCAGTGGTGAGGCCTTCTGAGGGTTCCAGGAGAAAAAAGGAAGAGAATGTGAAATTCCCAAATCTGCCTGAGCGCTCCATCAAAGTGCCAATGCATTGATTTTGACCACAGATCTTTTCCACCCAGCTGCATCTATGTGCCCTACCCCAAACACTGCTCTCAAGACCAATGTCTTGCGGGAGCGTTAGTGCCCCTAAATCCTGTTCAACTCCTGTGGGACATTCGGGGGAAGGAGGAGTAGAGGCCAGTGACCAGCATGGTGTACCCAAATCGACACAGGGATGGGCAGATAGAGGGAGGGGTAGGTTGTGGAGAGGGTAAATGGTGTTGGTGATCAGAAGGAGAAGGTGGGAAGAGGGAAAAGGGTGGGGGTCTGGCCCGTCGAGGTGCGTTCCACTGCCCTCCAGAGGGAACACAGGGGTTTGAAATCAATGTGCTGTTAAGTGCAGCTTAGCTGCGGGATACTCTTTCCAGCATTATCCATGCACCAATGAGTCAAGGCCATGCTTGTGTGCTGCATATGCAGTCTATGGGTACCAACAGGAGGCCCTTCTACGCCTCCGGTTCTTTTCACCTCCATGCTCTCTGCCAACACTCAACGGTCTTCTCCAAACAGTTGTGGCCCTGCTAACTTGAGACTCATCTCACACCAGGGTCTCACTCAAGCAGACCTGTGAGCATTACATTCATACTGTAGTCAACCTACCCTCCAACCCCACATCCACTGTTGGTGAACCAGTCCAAAAGAAAGCAATGAACTAAATAAAGCCTCATGTTGTGTACATAAAACACCCTGGGAAAGACAAAAGAACACTCAAATACTGTCAATGCACTCCACTTAACAATGCATATGGTTGTTATACATAAAACAAATTACAGGACAGACATTGGTGTATAAAGGTGTCACAGTATAATCTAGTACAGTTTGTTTCCTTGCCTTTGTGCTCGTGGAGTAATCAGAAAGAAAACTGTGTTGCATCATTTCAGAAACAATTACAAGAAGTAGATGTGACTCCCTTAGACAAATGACATTAACCTCAAGATATTTAAACCAAAACCTTTAGTAAAATAAGAGTGATTAACTAGATCATGAGTGAAAGCATCACAAACAACAGAGTGGCCATATGAGACTCAAAGAGTCCCCGAGGAATAATTCTGCAGTAATTCTAAGTGGCTTGATAATCATTTAACAGAGGTGACATTTATCAACACATCAAAAGAGGAAATATAGTGTGAAGAGGAATCAAAATTGCTTCTGTCTCAGCCATGACTGTTACTTTTTAAAAGGGGCGGATATAAAATCTTGACCCAGACACGCGTCTGCCCGTGGCTGCATTTAGTCAGTGAGAGCAGTAATAGAGTGTGACTGAAGGTGAGGAAACAGCCTCAGGCCTTCATCTGTGTTTAGATGTCAGCCCTCCTTGGGTACAATATCTCCATAGCCTCCTTGGCCTTTCTTACATGGACTCTCAACGTGGTCACCAAAGGACAGCCTGAGGGAAGGGCACAGACATGCGACTGTTCACCTACACACACACAAACAGACACAAACACACAAGTTTTACACATTCACTGCAAGACTCTGGTCCTCCTAGGCCTGTATTACTGACACTTCAACAAAACACAGTCAATTACTGAGAATGTAGCTAGCAGTGTTAACAGCTGTAGAGCAGAGCAGTCAATTGTTCAGGCCTTATCCCAATGCGCATATCTCTAAGTTAACACGAGTTGAATTTCTGCAAGCATGCTGCAGAGGTGTCTATTGATTACTGTACTTCTTGCTTGAATGGTTGAGAAAGACACAATCTATCGACTTGTTGTTCTTTAGAGTTGCAGGGAGCTCACAAGAATCCCCTCCTATTAACTTGTAAAACAAACTGTGAGAGGATCTTTACAAAGCTTCGGCTTAAGATTATACGTGTAGTTTAGACTCGGTCAAAGTGTCTGTGTATCATTCCGCTGCTGTTTATATCACTTCATGGACAGGAGGTTTTATTTCTGAGTGATGATGGCAGAGATTGGGCAGTAACTGCTGAACATGGCGACATATCTTGACAAACGAGGCACTCACCTTGGAGATGGTGTGATGGTCACGACAATAGCTAAAATGGGTGTGGTGTAGTGCAAAAGTCTTAGAAAGGCATCAATCACCATCAGAAATGTGTCTGATCACTCCCAAGTTTATTCTGTAACATCACTCCAAGTGCACAGCCAGTGTCATGAAAAGCAATCTTCGGCAACACAAAAGGAGTCTTGCATCGTCTCGACTTCCCTTTTGGCACCTAAAATATGCACGCAATGTTTCGAGCCATCGTATTATTTTTAGTTCGAGTCAAATTCTTTCTTTTTTTTTTACTATGAAAGCACCATTATGTCAGGCCTTGCAAATTTAAGAGAATACGCTAAACTTTGCTGACATAAGAAGTTACTCTGTGGCTTCTATAAGAGGGGAATGCGATGGCTGAAGTAACTGCTGTTTCCAATGAGTTACAAATGTTCTGTTCTGTTGTCAGTGTATCGGTTACTCTCACATCTCGGCAACTATCCTTTCTAGAGAGTGTGGAAACTGTGGTCATACGGCTCTAATCTTGACAGCTATTCTCCACATCGCGACAACTGATGAACAGAGGTCAAGACAACATGAAAAGGAGAAGAAAAACATCATCAGATGCACTGAAATACAATTTGCTGACACGCACAAGTGCAAACATTTTTATTCTCTAGGCCCAAACCCCTCCCCCCGAAGAGCCTTTTTCTTACAGCTTTCCTGAGAGGCCGGGGCAATCAAGCACTCTACCTTGTTAGGAGGTGTTAATTGGAGTTAGTCAGACTCCTCACTTTGTCAAGGAGTCTGACAACAGAATTAATTAGAATTCAAGTATGTAAATCAATTCAAATTGGGGTCCTTATGGGGATGGATATGAAGTATTTTCACCGAAGAAAAAACAGGCGCTGAGAACATGAGCCAAGAAGTCTCGGTGTGAATATTATGACTTCTCTTTTTGCGGATTTTAGTTTCACCAATCCACTTTTGGAGAGGCCATAGATGCACAGTATAAATAGAGGTGTTAAGCTGAACGCTGCCCTTAGATGGATGGTTTATGGACTGTTTTCCATTTAGTTTTTTTCTTCTTCGTGTTTTCTAAGTATACACATGCCTCACATGCAGTTGCATTCTTAGGTAAATGATAAAATGTGTGAAAACGCCATGGCAACAACAGTGGAAATGGTAGTACTCCCTCCCCGCTTTGTGTGCTTTTCACCTAATTGAGTCTATGTTGTGAATCATGTCATGTAAAACTTATACTTAAATTGCACGTTGCTCACTTGAATTGTGAGCCGCTGTGTTACCTTGTAACACTTATTTGTGGCATGAAAAGGATGGCTCAGCGCTTTTATGCATACACGCCGTGGATTCTGAGAATTTCAGCTTTACATTTCCATGGGTGAAGCGCAAAAAAATACATTACTGTTGCCTTAAAACAACCTCTAATCTATATACCATCCGATGTCATTAATATTTACTGTTGTTTCCTCTGATTATTTCTATTTATGGTCACAGTTGTCTGCATGTGAAATAAAAAAGAATAATTAAAATCCATATTTTTTTAAATAAACAAGACTAAATATAGTTTATTAGTGAGATGAGTCAAATTTTAATCAGTTGAAACATACAAAGTACAGCTGGAAATGGTGTTCATTGTGTGCCTTATTCGCTTGGTTAAAACTTCTGACCTCCATCTATACCAACACAAAATAAGGCAGAATTGTCTTTTACTGATTTTTGCTGAGTTTGAGAGAACCAGCATGTTTAGATTCCTTGTGGATTTTACACACTTTATTTTGTTGCAAAGTCAACGATCATTAGGCGTGCTTTATTTTGAAGGCCAGAATTTTCCAGCCATAAAAGGCAGTAGATTGTAAAAAATGAGAAACTTGCTCTTCAATTGTACTAAAATGTCTTAAATGCAGTGTTTTTATCAAACGCGGGAGCTGTTTCGTCTTAAAATGCACGCATAGATTTGTATTTGCGGCTGGTGAACATCCGAGAGCTGTTACTGATCGCTCTTCGTATAAATAAAACATACTCAGACATTTGAACAGTGCTTCATGAAAAGCTGTTTTATTATCCATTTAATAACACCTCCATGAAGACAATTTGTACAAGATACATCACATTCTAAAGTGCACAAATACTGTACAACAAAAATGACTTAAATATGCATGGGGGACGGGAGGGGGAAAAAAATCACATCTGTCAAAAAAAGTTGCAAAAATAAAGGAATTAATTGGTACATGCTTTTATTTTTAAAAAACAACAATCACTATGCATGTTTCTGCTCAGGTATGTGGGAGGGGCTGGCCTGGGAAAAAAACCTTGTGCAGCTTGCTTGGGGGGAACACTAAGCTTTGGCACCTTTAGAGAAAAGAGAAAAAAGACATTAACAAGGAATGGAGATCACTCAATAAAAACGAAAGATTTATATTTAGTTTAAATAAATAGAGTCTTAGGGGCTTGTGTAGAATGCATAATAACCCATGCCTTTTGGGTTGTCCTTGTTGTACTCCTCCGTGGTCAAGTCCTCACACTTGATGGTTGGGGAGTTCTCTGTGCTTGAGCCCCCTGGGGACATCCTGCGCCTCTTGCACACCATGGAGTACACACCAGAATCAGCAGAGTCCACTGATTTCAGTGAGTGGGACGTTTCAATCCAGGTTGAGGTGGGTGGCGCGTTCTCCTCAGACAGCTTTTCCTTAGTTGCCCCCAGCTGGTCCTCCGGGAAGGCTGGGGGGCTTGGACGAGGGGACCAAGGAAGGCCTGTGGTCATTTTGCGCTGGTAAGAGCTTCTGGTTCCCCAGCCTGCAGCCATGGAAGCGAAGGCCGAGTCTGGGTAGTAGCTGAGAGCATGGGATGTCTGCAGGGACAGGGGCTTAATGCCGTACGACAGCAGGCTACTTGTGGAATAGTCATTCTCGTATGACAGATCCAACTTGTTGGAGCCCGGCTGCTGAACTGGGGGAACAAACCAGCGCTGGGCAGAAGCAGCTGCACTGGCATCCTCACTCTGCGGGGAGAGAAGGCTGTTGGTTTGGGGAACGGCGCGTTCGCCAGGGTAGAATCGGTTCTGAGGCAGGTTGTTGACAAACTGGTCCTGAAAGAAAGGCTGCATGGCATAGCGGGCTCCGGGCACAATCTGGGTAGAGCGCGGCGAGTCTGTAGGAGATGGAGTCAGCCTGTCACTCTCTGGAGCTGTGTACATCCTGTTTAGCAAAGAAAGAAAACAAATACAAAAATGAATTGCAATAGGCTACTACTGGTTTTGAACAAACAAATAAGGGCACCACACAAAGAAAACCAAAAACCACATTGCTTTGAATGCAAAACACGTACGAGTCATAGTTGTCCCGGAAGCCTTTTGCAAATGGGTTGTGATCTATCTTTAGCTGAGTAATCTGAAATAAAGACGAAAGCTTGTATTAATAATATGCATCTTTGGGTAAACTATTACATTAAAGACTGAAAAACAATATTAAAGATTGCGTTTTTTTAAAACAAAATTTAGAATCAAATAATTGTAATTTGTTGTATCAAAAAGGGGAAAAAATAAAGAGATTAATCGTGTGCTTACATCTGTGTTCTGATAAGCTGTGACAGCTATAAACTGGTTTTCTGGGAAGGTGAAGGTCTGAGTTCTGGCCTCATTGCTCATGTCCTCCACTCCATCTTCTGTCACCTCCACAATGTGCAACCGCGGCTGATATTTATGAAGTGACTGCAAGACTATCATCTGAAAATGAGAAGTGGTTGATAAGTGCAACGCTATGCATGCTGATACGTACGACTGCAGCTGCAAGTCTTTATGATTCAGTGGAGAGGGGCACTGTTCACAAATATTAGTCAAAGACTGGAAATATTCTGGAAATGTATCCAAGCATTTGCAGCTGATGATAAAAATATATAAATAAATAAAGCAAGAGTATTTGAAACACTATTTCACAAAAAAAGAAGAAGAAAAAGAGAAATTCAGCCATATCTAAAAACTATATCTAACCTGTGTGTTGTTGTTGTTGGCTCCTTTATTGTTGGTCAGCTTCAACTTGCTAAAAGAGATTTCTTGCCTCATCCAGTGAGCACCGGTATTTGGGGATTCAGGATGAACATACACCTTGTTACCTAAAATTAAAAAAAATGTAAAAATCAATAGACTTTTAGTAACACGACTAACTGAAAGAATATAAACACGGGTCTGTGCAAACTGCAAAAAATATTAAAAAGCACATGCAGCTTTTTAGTATTTGTTTCTTTTTTCAGAAGCAATAATTCTTCTGATCGTATTAGGCCTGTGTCACAGTAAAATCAAATAAATCCATAAAATATGACTAAAATGAAAACATGCCTGTAACTGTAATTTAAAAATATTAAATAACCTACAAAAACTGACAGTAGTTCTGATGATGAGGATGGTTTTATGAATCCTTCCCCATTTATTTGAACCAAAATGGACACTTGAAAAATTAATGCTTCCTTTATATTTTCTCACATCTCTACTCAACGTTTACATTTTAAAATGAAGGTGCTATTTTTTCATGTATTTAAAAGTTGTAACTGTTAAATATAGCACGTATTTAAAAGCCACATTTATCGAGTAATTTCACGCCTTACAGGCTCATGGCAAGGACGTGGCCATTTAAATAAAACTCCACCGAAGTTGATATATTGCTGCGTTAAAACACTGGAAATTCCCTTTAAAAAATACGCTTCACAACAACGATCGATTTTTTTCTTGTCAGTAAAAACTTACATATTTTTTTAACATAAGGGTTTGTTTGTTTGTTTGTTCTTTAAAAAACTTAAAAAAAACACTTGCGACTAAATAGCATCTGTTGCATCGTTTCTAAAACGCTTTGTCATTTCTTTTTTAATTTTTTTTAAAGAAAATATTCACTAAAACAAAGTACAATTTTAATACTCGTAAAACTGTGTTAATTGCATTACTCACCTTGCATATTATTGTCTGCTTTTCCACAAGTGACCCACTTTCCGCCCTGAAAGCGCCAGTGATTCGGGTCAGCCAAAACAATTTCCACGAAGACATTGTAATGCGCTGTGAGGTTGAGTCCAGTGATGTTGAAACTGAGGAATGGAAACATCCGTCTGGGGGCAAAAAAAAATACAACAACAGGAAAAATTCGTTAGCTTTCAGTGCAAAAGACACAAAATTGCAAAGCAAAACTTTATTGATAAACGTCTGCACGGGTTGAATTGGCCAGAATTATTTAATCGTGCTTGCTGTTGTTTTTTTGCAGACTTAAATGTACACATGTTTTTGTTAGTGTCATGATTGTCCTGATGCGTAATTGGGCATTAAAACTCCCCCCAAACTAAAACTGAAACCCTGCCACCCCCGACATGTTGGGTCGGGGGTGGCAGAATAATTAAAATTTTGCGCCTGCATAAAATGTTACAAAAAATGAACAGCCATTCTTGTAAATAAAAGAAAATAAATTATAATAAAATACATTATGGAGCAGATGCAAGTAAATATGACTTTAATGTTTAATTTTCTGTATTGTTAAATCCGTACTTTTTAACCAAATGTGCTTACCTGCCCTGCTTGGTGATGATCATCTCGGTCTGGTGCCGGTGGAATTTCAACCACAGGGGTCTGTTGCACAGATAGACCTGCGCTCTGGCTCCGGCGGCAGACCCCGGCAGAGACATGGAGCCAATACCCGTCCCTGTCCCGGGATAGGAGGGATACAAACAGCCCGGACCCTGACTGAACTGATACCCTCCGCTGCTAAACTGGCTCCGACCGGTACACACGGAGGAAGAGGAGAAGCCTGTCGGCGGCAGGACGGATCCGTAATGTAGTGAAGCCGGGTACCTGGAGCTGCTTGACCCGGTGTACACTGACCCGGTCTGTCCTGCGTAAGGAAAGAGTGAACAGGGGCTTGCCATGTCTGAACTCGCCTGGGATGACGAGATGAAGTATCTGTCAGAGCCAAGTTCATCTATGTTGTACCGGCGACCGTTCGTCAAATCGTCCTCACCCAGCACCGGGGAGCCTTTTCTCCCATCGGGCCCGGCTTTAGTGAAAGTGTCCCCCTCTCCCTCGCCAAGCATCCCGTTTCCCACCCCGCTCAGATACTTCTTAGGAGCGTTGCTGGACTCTGATTCCGTCCGGTCTACGTCTTGATATTCAAGCTGCGACGACGGCCTGGGGCTGTTGTTAGCGCTGTCCGACGAGGACAGATTGTAAAAGGTCTTGGGTAAGTTGATATTAGCGCTGGGAAGGATGTTCTCTAACTGCATTGTTTTCAAATCTTGCAATAAATAAAGAATTTCAAGAGTCCAGGGTGAATCTCAGCCAAGGAGGTGCCACAGTCGCCCTGGTTGTCTCTGTCTCTGCAGCCTCCCTCCCTTACGAATGACGGGAGGTTGAACCCTCACCGCACCTACAGATTTTCAGATGAGATTATTGCCTGGGTAGGGGATGTTCAGCGCCTCTTATAAGACGACTTATAAGAGAGCTGAACCTCTCTGTTAGGGGAGGAGCTCTTGAGAAAGCATGAGGGGGCACCAGCCCTCTCCATAGCCAATAGCCGCACAACTCTAATTCAATTAGAAAGTGTGTGGTAGGAAGAATACGAGAGAAAGAAGAGAAAGTTTATTTTATTTATTTATTTGTCTTTTATCCATTCGCGGCAGTAGATATGACTTATACGGAACAATGTCGTCGCGCAATTTCGTGCCGTTTCACTATAAAAACAATCATAAAAATCAGTGCACAAAAACATATTGTTTGCTGTACTAACAACGCTAAAGAGGAGAAGCGTAATTTCTGCACAAACACGAAACTGACAGCGTTTGGTCGCATTTCACAAGTTTTGCATCTCCAGTCACTCGCGGAAAATCGCTTCTGATCAGCCATCACCGATCAGCACAGAGACAAAATACGCATTCAGATATAAAGAGTCACGTTACGGCCATTTGTAGTTATCTGTAAATACAAATCAACTGCCCGTGAAAACAACCCTAATGAGAAAAAAGAAATCGTATGTGCACCATATCAACTATAATTGGACTCCTGCGCCCCTTCAACCGGTGCCTCTTCAGTTGGTTAAAAAAACTGTCAAAACCAAGTGAAAAACAAGAGAGAAAAAAACGTTTTTTTAAACGTTTCGAGTATTATCAGTGAGCATTTACTGCAGATAAGCGCCTCCTTTTTATTAGATTATGCGAAAAATAATATTATGGTGCTATAGCTTTAGACACCTTCACAAATCTAAAATAAATAAACGCAAACACATTTTTAAAATGCATCATTTAAAACCTTTACTATTTTTGTGCATGTTTTTTTTTCATGAACTACAGCAGGTTTAAAATTGTAGTTCACTAGTTGCATAATTGCATGCATCAAACAACAAGAGGCCCATTTTATTTCATGCATTAAAGCAGTCTGCTAAATAGCAAATGAGAAAACAGGAAGGAAAAATAAGTCGGTTGCTTAATTTGATCTGCAATTAAAAAAAAATTAAATTGCTCCAATCAGGTTCTGTTGATTTTGAATATTTAAATACACATTCATAGTGACAGAGTGCAGGATTTATTAAAGCAACCCCAAAACAAAAACGTCTTTTTTTTTCTTACTTCTTGCATCTGTTGCTAGAGTTCAGCACAGATGAAGCAGTGTTTAAAATGGTGATAAATCTCTCCTAACTCCAATAACCTCCTGTTCCAGCAGGGAATGCCCAAATGGAGGACTAACACAAAACACTGCAAAAAAAGAAGAAAGAAAATCTGCATGCATGCTTGCAAAATACATAAGGAGACGGAACCAACAAAATGAAAACAGTAGAACCGCACTTGTTTGGTGACAAATAATAATAAACAAGTGAAAAACGAAACTTTTTTTCAAATATAAAGTGACTTAAAATTGTGAAAGTCTCTCACTCACTCACTCTCTCTCTCTCTCTCTCTCTCTCTCTCTGATGAACACACACACACACACACACACACACACACACACACACACACACAGAAACATATGAGTGTGAGACACGAAAATCTCCCGAAACCAGAAATAATCAAAGAAACGTGTCGCACAACAAACGCCGTACTGTATCCAGGCCTAATGATAAAGGGGGATCTGAGCGGTGTCACGGGGACAGCGCTCTCTAGTGACCGATCAAAACACTGGGCAACGGCTACACGACTCCTCATATTGAAGTAAAACAACGCAGATTGGTATGCAGGCCGCTAACTCTCGGATTTTCCACTTGTTTCTCACTTTACATCAGCTCGGTGTTTGCATCTGTCTCTCTGTTTGTGTGTGTGAGTGTGTGCGTGTGTTTCTGCTCGTGTGCCGGCAGTTTGTGCATGTGTGAGTCTTAAAGAAAGCTGGAGGGGGAGTATGGGGTGAGATGAATTTGGGGAAAATGGGGATACAAATCTGTGAAAAGCTGAGGGAGAATCTCGGCTGGAGGCAGATTGGCTCGTGTCATAAATGGGACAGTAAAGCTGGCTACTGGTCCATCAGGGGACCAGAGCTACATGCATACAGCGCACAATCTGTCAATCAAGATTGAGAGCCTTTCCCGGACTGAGACAGAAACAGCAAGAAAAAAAATTGACAACTGAGATCAAACATTTCTCAACTGATGAATGATGCTGAAAGCGTTTTTATTATTTATTCTGACCTGTTTCCCAACAGAGAATCTCACTTATCAGCATAAGTAACTCCTGATTTTCACCTTCCTTTTTATTCTCTCTGAAACAAATAAAATACCTCTGGGAAACCTGTTTTTAAAAAAAAGATGGCAGTGAATATTTGGGGGTTTTGAGAAACGTGTTTACTGTAAGTCGTTAATTTCACGTGAACAGAAATCAGTCGTGAATGTTCAGTTATGTGTTTTTTCCACAGAGCTGAACTGAAGCCAGTTGGATGCGGCTTAAGGATCATTTATCCAGAATGAAACACTTTTAAGTCTATGTCCTTGGTCTCTGTGTTTCCTGCTGCCCTGATGCACTGCTGCTGGAGGTTAATGCAATAGTTAGAGAGTTCTGGTTCAGAGGAAGCTGCATTTGTATTTGAAACATTGTCCAGCATTTTATAGCTGAGCTGTCAACACCTCATTGCTAAAGCCTTGCCATAGCATTTCTATAGTCAGCAATTTACTGATTACTGTTAAGGGTAAAACTGATTTAGTATGAAATTCTGTTTTCATGGCACCTGCACAAGCCCAGACTCTCGATCCTTTATAGTCTGTCATTAAAATACGTGAAATCTCCTTTGTATTAATTTCTTCACAGCCAGTCATTGCGCTTTACAGCTTTATTTCAGAGATGATTACAAGCCCGTTGAGAGAAAATCCTGGTAAAACAGCCACAATCTTATTGTTTTAATGGCCGTTTTTCTAAAGCATGTCGGTTTTTCCTACATGACCCCAAAGACGTGGTTGCCATTTGAAAACTAGAAAACAAAATAAACTTGATTTATAGGCCGCCTATAAATAAACTAATGCCAAATGAGGTGGATGTGTAGATCTTACTCATAAAGGAGCGCCCACTTGTGACCTGTCAGCATGTTTCTTGACTACCTATAAAAGTCCAAGTGTGTCTGAGATGACCCTCTTTGGCCTCAGGCCAGGGCCCGCGCGACAGGGGAAGGGAAGTCCTACCATATTGTTGTCAGAGTAGATCATCAACACAGCACATGAAAGGAATACATTCCAGGTTTTATGGGCTAAGGTGGCTGCTGAAGCCTTTGCTCAGGAGTGAATTCATGTACCCCATTGCAAGGATTAATAACGCAAGTCTCATTAGAGATCCTCGCTACCGAGACCCCTGGAGGGAGGGGTGCTGGGAAAAGAACTGACTGCAATGTGCACCATGCCAGTGCTGCGCTCCTCCGCAAATCATCATCCTCAAGAACATTTTTATTGGAAAGAATTTATTTCACAAGTTTATCAAAGATGTCCTCCAGTATATTTTCCAGCGTCCAGGGATTGCGAACATTTAATCAAAGCAGTAGTCTTTACGCAGGGACAGCTTATGTTACAGACACGCTGCTGTCTTCAAAGATGCAAAGGTGACAGCTTCATGCATTTCCATTTGGCCGCATATTGCACTCATCAATTACTTTGTCTCTTCCTTATTTTGCTGCCTTGGCCCTTTTTCTTCAACATTTAAACAGCCCTTCAGTTTGAGAAACATTTGTATGAAACAAGAGCTTTGCATTTTTGTATGCACACAAAAGAACCTCGGAGTCAATATGTAAAATATATTCATGTTTGATGCCATTCCGGCAGAACAAATGATTGTGAAATGGAAATTTTCTCCAGCTGTAACCAGTCAGAGTGATGACCCATGGGACTCCCGTCTTTGTATACAGCATGTTTGAATTCCTCAAAATGCATTAAAATAGACTGCATATAACCATCGGATGCCACTTTGCGTCATCTCGACAGATCAGTCCCGATGTAAGCGCCTGCATGCATGCATGCATGCATGCATATATGCGTGTGCCTGTTTTGTGTGTGACCGTCCTGCTGAAGGAGCGGTGGATTACTGCACAAATGTATCTAGGGAGATGTGGGCCCGATACTTTTGTGTTGTGCAGGTTTTCAGGGGGCAATGATAATCCACTGTGTTAAGACAAATCTTAGAGAAATAAGGTATACTGGTTACATTCAGGGAAATAGGATTGAAGCTGCTCTGCTACATATGATCCCCCAAGGTATGATAACATGATTTTTGGATTACTGCATTATAGGAAGTGTCGCCCAGGGCCTGTGGGGAATGCAGCAGGTACAATTATGGAGGCAGGGTGAGTTTAAAGTATTGGTGTGTATATATCTGACTTTTCCAATAAATTGTCTCTATCTTATTTGTAGCAACTGGCACAAAGACTCAAAGTTGTTGTTTTTTTAGGACATATGCTTATATTTCTTTCATGTCTGGAGTATTTTTTAATGTCACTAAAGTAATTACCACCAACACTCAGTTTACTATGAATCACTGAAGTGAATTTGACACATCCACCCTTTTCACTTTCACTCACTGCGTCATCACAGGCAGAACATGCAGCCAGCAACACCAAAAGTGGACGGCAGTCCACTGGCCCTAGTCTCACCCTCAGCCCCATTTTAGCATCAACCTTTGTTGACCCACTTCTCGGAGCCCATCCTCCTGAAACACTAGAGGAATTGACATAAGGGACCCAAAGCAAATAGCAGGTGCTAAAAGTCTGACAGCGTAGACTGGATATATGCGTTCCCTAGAACGTGAGGTGTAAGGGAGGGTGGTGGAGTTGTATCGACTCTGCGTTAAGCTTCCAAGACAACACGCCCTCTCTGACAGACGTGCTCTCCTGGCCGAGGCTGGGGTGCGCTGGGGTAGGGAGGGGAAGACTGTCCCACACTTGAGCATCATCAACCAACCAGCGAACGGCCACCAAGACAGAGCCACTCCACCCTGCTCATCCCTTGGTTCTCTGTCCTTTCCCATAGCACTATTACTGCCAAACAAGCTGGGCTTTTATCACATTGCTAACCCTGACTCAGAAACTACATTTCAGGAGGACTCTGTATTTTTTTCTCATCTTGATTTTTTTTTTTTTTTTTGGACAGGGAACACAAACAGATTTACACCACAGGAGTATTCTGCTGCTGTTCCTGCCTCAATGTGGTTAAATCAGTGAGTCAGAAGTGAGAAGAGTTTTAACACTTCTCTCTCCCGGTATGAAAGCTTCTAGAGCGACACAGAGGAAAGCCCTAACTGACTTACTGTCTACCAACCGGAGGCATATGCTAGTGGGGAGGGGGGTTATGGAGACATGAATAATGGTTTAAAGTTGACCCCCCAAGTGAAACAGGCATGCTGCCTTGGCATCTTCTATCTTCTCTTGGGGTTAGGGGCTACATTGACAGTGCTCGAAGCCCCTCAGATCCCCCTGTGTGTCAATAAAAAACCAAAAACAAATCCAAAAACATTATTCTATCCCTCTTTAAAGCATATTTTTATGAATGTAAGTCAGTATGATGATTTCTTTTTATTGATCTGTCTGCAAAAACTAACTGATAAATTGCCAAATTATTCAGCGAAAAGCCTCCTATCTCTGCTCTGGAGAAAAGCATCCAGCAGCCATTAGATGTAATTACGGACCACAGAATGGTTTTGTATTAAAACATTTGCAGCAATTTGGCAGCTGTATAATTTAGATGTACTGGATCATGCCATGCACATACATGAAAACACACAAGCGTGCATGCTCACACAATCATATACACTCGCCGGCGTGTAGGCGCACACGCTCATATATGCACACACAGAGGGACCTCAGTGCAGCGGACACCTTCAATATTGAACCCAGACCCAGGCCCGGTCTCTGTATTTACATGTAAATGGTCTACAACAATCTGCGGCCCTGTTCGTCTGCTCTGTCCCTACAGCCGTCTGGGCCTAGGGAAGAGAGCTGCTAGTCAGATGGGGGGACCACATCAGATGGGCTCCCGTGGTTATGGAGCCAAACGCTCCAAAGAGAGAGGGAAAAGGCTGCCTGCCTGGCAGCCACTGAAACAGCAGGGACTCCCACATAGCATGGAAGTGGTCCATGGTCTGGTCTCCTTCTCTTACTGGAAAACAGGGGAGTGACATGAAGTACGAAAGCAAAAACCCCCAAAACAAAACAAAAAAAGCCCGTCCTGTTCTTGAACTAAAGACCGGGGTAGGTGTCTTTTACATTTGAGAAAGGTACTGTAGTTTCTGGGGGATAAAACTCCCAAAACGTAGCTGGGACAGTGAATACAGGTATTCTAGAAAAGGACTCAGAACCTGGTCTCTTTCTTGTGGGTAGAGGTGTCATATTTGACAAGTGTATAAGTGGATGTGGAGGGGTGGGTGTCAATGATAAGAAATTACGAACAGCAGTGTGCATGAATATCCAAGTCACATGGTGGTGGGAAGGAGCCTGCCTGTATTTGTTCCTTATGATCGTCTGTCGAGTGTTTGCGTGTCCTTCTGTGCTGGCGGGTCAGATATGGTGGAGGTCTAGACACATGGACCAAACATTCTGTCTGACGGGGAGCGCTTGTTTCGAGGTTCATCTGACTGTTGTAGACCTTGATAGAACAGACCAGCCGAGACAGGCTGGACCCAAACCCAGTGTTAATGGTCCAGACTTTGTTTGAAAAATCTGGTGTCTGCTGAGCGAATGGAGCCCCAAGTAAATGCAGACTTTTAGCTCTTTTTTCTTTTATCAGTGTTCAATGAATTAGCAGTAAAGTGAATGGAGAAACCCTTATCTTGCAACAGTTTAAAAAAAAAGAAAGAAAAGGAAGCAGTGTTTCTGACTTAGTTTGCAAATATTTAGTACCTACTCTGAGAAGGCATGCACCTACTTTCATGCCAACCCGATATGAAATGGACTCGGTGGACTGGCGTTTTGCCGTGATACTGGGTCGTTCATGCAACAGAAAACACGGTGACAGTGGTCGACAGAAACGAATCCCATTTAATTTCACTGTCTTTGAGCATTTGATAAAGTAGTACTGTGCTTTAAGAAATAAAAAAATGTGACATTTCTTGAGATTGTGTCACGGTGGTGGAACGGACTCAGGCGCAGACTGAGAAAGCACGGTTCAACAATACTTTATTAATCACACTGGTGCGATATGTACACGTGAAGGGGGGGAAACACCAGGGTTCCAGGGATCAATAGGCTGGGGAAACACACTTCTTCGCACTTGCTCCGCTCCTTGTCCAAACAATCTCCACACAAGCAGCCCACTCACACTCACGGGGTCCAGGGGTCACAAAAGGGCTGATCCAGGTAAACTTATTAACACAGACGAGGGTAAGTCGGAGGAAAGCACGGGAACAACAGAATTGCAATGAAGCCAGGCAATACTAACAAGAGTTACTCAATATTCCAGCGACAAGTCGCTCGGAGCCCCTGCCTAAAGAAGAGCTGCAAATCAGCTGCAGGTGCGTAGGCCAAGGGCGGGAGCCCAATCAGAGCTCCGCCCAGGCAGACAGGTAGGAGAGAGAGAGAGAGCAAGGCGAGGGGAGCAGAGAGAGAGTAAAACAACAAACACTTGTGGCCACACTGGGCTGGCCAGGGAGGCACAGGGATCATGACAGATTGCTTGCTGAAACCTACCCAGCTGTATATACAATGGAGAGTGGGTCTACTAAATGTTAATTAGTTAGCTTTAGAAGTGCTGAAAGCTGGTTTTAATATTTTCTGCTGGAGCAAAGCTTCGCTAACTTGACACAGTTTCTAACTACACTTATAATGGTTTAATCAACATCTCAGCAAGAAAGTGAATAATCAGATTTCCCCCAAGTGGTGAGCTGCAACAAATATGACTACACAGCAAGTAATAATTTTTCTTCAAATGTTTTTACCTACTTCATTGTCTTTGTCTTTTAATTATCAGATAATGAGATCACAAATGTAATCAAGCAGACACAAACACACAACACTCCAGGGAAGCACATTTTTGGTTGGCAAAACCCACTAACTGTCCTAGACATCTGTGACGAGCGCACAAAGGGGATCCCCAATCGGGGCTAATGTTTGATTCAAAATGAAATGATATGCCAGACGAGGACACTGGACTAATACCTTCCACCCCTGGTAAAAGAATGTCCCCCCACCTCCTCAGCAGTGCAACCAACGATCACACCTTTAGCGCAGAGGCAGACAAAAGGGGAGCCCCAGGCTGATGTGGTCTTCATATATATATATGTGTGAGTGTGGGTCTACGTGTGTTTCTGGTGTGTGTGTGTGTGTGTGTGTGTGTGTGTGTATGAGAATAGCTGTGTGGGGGACAATGCAACACGTTAAACCAATGTGGGAGGTGTGAAGACAGGGGATCTGCTGCAGTCAAAATGAACAAAGAAGAGAGCTGCTTTTTTCCTTGTTTTTGTGTTTTGTGCAGTTGCAATTAATTATGTTTTTTGTTAGGCTTTTGGGGGTTTTGCTGTTTGCCTGTTGAGCTGTCAGAAATGTTAAGGGGCTGATCAACTAGTCGCAGTGTATTGCAAGCCTTTTACTAATGTTTCAACAACCCCCCTAAAAAAGAATCTCAGCCTAATAAAATGCCTAACAAAAAAGAGGTGCAAGTGACAGAGGACAAATCAGTGTCATACGCCTGACAACTTTGACCTTTTCAGTTATTCTTTTGAAGTGAGCAGCGTAGGCGTTGGTGGGATGGAGCTATGGTTTATTTCACCTGTGTGGTTAGCGGTGGTTGGTAGTGACTCACCCAGAGCAGGGGGAGGATTTGAGTGGGTGGGCTCGTACGATGGTAAAGCAATTTTTTTTCTTTCACTTTCTCAAGTGGCTTTTACTAAGTTTAATTCAACCCAACTGAGGTGGAGATGCATTTTGAAATTAAAATGCATATGAATATATATACAAACATTTTGAGCAAGGCCTGGGGTCAACTTTCAGTACTGACTACCAAAGACAAGCAAACAGCTCTGCAAAGTCGCTAAAATCGTTTTTTCTCATCCACAACCTTAAAACATGCTTTCTTTTTAAAGTACTAAACAAAAGTCATTACCCAGCCCTCATTTCTTTATTGCTTATATATATATATATATATATATATCTTCCAGTCTTTCAAGCATAAAATTCCAGCTAACTCAAGGAATGGACCAGTGTCTACATATAAAAAGCAATTTAGCAAAAAAACCACTTTGAAATGATATATTTAGGCACTTTATTACTAGCAATCTGTCGCAAAAACACAGTTTAATCTCTGAAAAACACCAAAGATAACATAATTTTCACTTTCATTTTCATTTTCCATAGCTGAAAACTTGTCATATCTCAGTACGGTGTGCAGTGTGTTCTTAAAAAATGAGGAAACTGAATAAGTGTAGGCGTCCTGACTCTTCTGTCGATCCGTCAACTGTTTGCCAAAGTCTCATCAGAAATGGTCAGTGAAAGGCTGGCTGCCAAGAAATCATTCTTAAGGCAGGGTATAAGAAGGCAGATGCATGCCAAAAACACAAGAGCTGGACTGAAAGTCAATTGCAACAGGTCTGATTAATCAAAATTTGAAATATTTGGTTCACATTGTCATCAATATCTACTGAATAGCCCAGGAGAGAGTTACAACTGTAACACGGTGGAGGCTCTGTCTTGGTTTGGGACTACATTTCCGTCAGTACTGTTGGGATATTGTCAAAATGATGGAAACATGAATACAAAAAAAGTAGCATTAGATCTTGACCCATCGTTAGGGATGGTAGGATAGGAATTTAGCCGTTCAGATTCCATTATCTATATCACTTTTCAGTTCAATTCCTTATTGATATTCTTATCGATTCTCATTAGTTTCTCACTGGCTCCGCTTTGAAACAACATATCAAAGAGATTATATCCATGCCAATTAATTGAATGCTGAAATGTTTGTGCAAGATGGAGGTACTTCCCCTCTCTGCTGTGATCATTATTGGGGTCATTACTCAAAAAAAGTCACGTATTACACAGAACACTTTTTTAAAAGTAATGCAGTACCTTACTTAATTACTCCCAGGAGAAAGTACTTCGTTATACTGCTCTTTGCATTGCTTTTACATTTCTCTGTGAAATGTACTAAGACGTAATGTGTCATAATTTATGCTACACTAGAGATATGGGGTGGTTCAAGACTTTTGCACAGCACAGTATGTTTAATTCCCCTTTTGTGTTTGGCTCCAGTGGTGGGTCAGAATGTAATGAGTTGACTGTTGCACCGTACTGCAAAACAAAGCCATAACTTTGATACACAAGCATTTAAGGCAGTCTGATCTACTCTTAATCATAATTTTTTATACAGAATTATATTGCGTAGGCAGAATCATCAGTACTGTAAGAAAAGCTGACTGAAACCTGTGATTCTTCTACTAAGGCACGCCAAATACATCAAATTGAAATAATGATTTATCGTTTGCATTGCTTTTTTGTCATTTGTTGCAGTGTTTATGTGAGTTACAGCAGGAAAACCTAAATTTCTTGCAACTCTAGTGGATTTACGTCATTGTCTGGCTTGCTAAAAGATCCCTGCTTCAGGTGCATGCTTCGAGGCTGAATTTGACGTCTCATCAGTCTGTGAGAAAGACTACTGAAGCGCATTTCACAAGATTTCACACTCATTTCTGTCAAAATGCTCAGAGCTAGCAGAATGCAGTAATTTAAACAGTGTCAAGAAGGATGTAAAGCATAACAATGTATCTTTTTTTTCACATGAGTTGGCTCTGGGACCATAGTAAATAGCAGAAACATGAAGGGGAAGAACTACAAATTAGTCGCTATATTTAACAGATGCAACAAAAACGCAACTCTTCCAAACAAGACTGCCAGGAATACAGTGTGCCAGGTGAACATAAGTAAAACTCAAATCTCAAACAGAAAAAGACCTGGGCTAGTAGTGTTTATAATGTGATTGCTGATAGAAGTAGCACAGAAGATGTGAGAATCCGGTCGTTAAGTGATGACTTGACGAATCCTACTTCTGGGCCTAAAGTAGTCTGCGTTTAATATGGCTTTTGTGTTGTTAACATGTTTAATGTTTTGTATTTTCTTCTATTTAATCTCAAAAAGCTCCTAAAACAGTCAGTGATCACTGTTGACCTCCCTCGGCTTTTATTACCACTAATCATTTATTTAAGCTCAGTTTTTAAAACCTTAGGATGTAACTACAGCCCAGCCCATGCAGCAGTATATGAATGACTAACCTCGTATTGTGGATGGATTATCTCAGTTGTTCTCCTGGCTGAAGTTTGGTCCTTTTACAGCATCCTGCCATGCGATTACATTTGTTCCTGACCACCGAGAACACTCACGTTAACTTTTATCGAGTGGAAAAAAAGTTAGCTTGTTTATATTATGCTAACATAGCTGTGTCGCTAGCGGTCACGTAGCACATCATTATATACCAGCTAGCCAACTTCAGTAACCCTACAAACGTCACTGCTGTTTAGTTTTCTGTCTTCATTTATGTTGGAAGTGATAACAGAGCTGTACGTTTTAATTTGTTTCCAAAACCCCGCAGTCAGGACATGCTATATTGTATTTAGATAGAAGCTAGCGAGCTAACTTCCCTGCTAACTTCTAACTCCGTTAAATGTCATAAATTCCGTTTTCATGGATGCCTGGATGTTAAACTCAATTGTTACACCTGGTAGAGCAGAACCCTGATCATTTTATTAAAGATGAAAGACTTTAGACAGTTTTTCAACTCTCAGTAATGCCATAGTGATCGTTTGATATATGGACCTGCAGCGGAGTTTAGGCCCAGACACGGCTAGTGACGTCAGACTTAACGACCGGATACCAGGAAAAGGAGGGTTTTAATGATTACAATGAAACCCAGGAGCTTTCTTTGATTTGATCATCAGGTCCATCAAATGTGCAAATGGGAAAGTTTTATTTATTTATTTTATTTCATGTTTGGTTATTTGTCTCCATATAACTTCTTTGACCTTTCATTTAATATTGGGACTATCTAGCAGCTCTGAGAGTATGTTGATTGGAAACATTCTTGTGGAAGTATCACACCAGCAGTTGCATCATTGTACTCATTACTACTGTGACAGTTAGCGGCCTGTGCTCGTGGGTCACACAAAACACATCTTTGAACTTGGAGCTTACATGTCATGGCCATCACACATCTAACCAAGTTTACAAAGCTAAAAAAAAAAGAAAAAAAAAAAAGAAAACTGAACTGTAAAGTTCTTATAAACTTTTATATGGGAGCAATTGAAAGCATCTTTATTGGAAACTGGTGTAGGACCTACTAAACCTGAACGTTAATGAGGCAAGGTACATTTAGGTCTACTATTTGTTGGATAATGAGCTGATATTTATAGTTTTGCCTCTTTACACCACTGTGTATATGTGATTAAAAACCTGGGCTAGACCCGGATAATTTCCTAAAACAAAATGAAAAAGCAAGATAAAGAAATTTTATACCTGGGAACTGTGTACAGAAATGTTTGCAACTCGTGAACTTCTAATGCTAATGTTTTCTTTGCTAAACCTCTTAAAGCTTAAAGTCTGCACTTCAATCACAAATTGATTGTTTAATTTAAAATGCCCTGCAGTGGTTTACAGAGGCAAACCTAAAACTACCGAACTGTCAACAATGCAACATCATAACTGAAAGAAAACATTTTACGCATCCACACATCCCCACATCCCCACACAAACTTACAAGGTTAAACCAATAGCAGCTACACTTTCACAGCTGGCATAGAAGGCTGAAGGCCATTGTGCACTTGTGACATTTTACCAGTCTTGGCAGAGCTGACATGAGTGGGGGCTCAACACAATAGGTAAACAAGCATCAAGCAACTCATGCCAGTTAACAATGTTCCACAATCTGCTCTTTGCAGCTCTCTGATTCCTTCAAAACACTGTGTCACTTGTTCCTAGGCTCTAACCCTGAACGTAACGAGCTTAATCGCAACTCCTACTGAAGGAAAAAGAGTGTGTCTTTGAGTGTGTGTGTGTGTGTGTGTGTGTGTGTGTGTGTGTGTGTGTGTGTGTGTGTGTGTGTGTGCGTGCCGTACGTGTGTGTGATGCTGCAGCCTGCTGGCCTTCCTCCCTGCCGAGGCCAGAAGGCATGCTCCCCAAGTCCTGCCAGCTTCTCCACAGTCTGGGGCCACTGATGTCAGAATGGCAGGAGCTTGTAGGCGGCTGCTATTAGTGAGTCCTCTTCACGCCGGATTCTGGAGTTCCATAAGCTGGTTGTGTAACTTGTTTCTTGTGGGACGGGGGGACGGGGGGATGTGTGCGTTACTCTGTGCATTCAAGAGGAGGGGAGGCATGACGAGTTGGGGGCTAACTTTTGGCTCTACGCTAAGCAGTGTAAGTGGACATTTAGCCGCTTTAAGCTAGCGTGAATGAGTCATTTAGGGAATCCTGAACTAAATATGAGTAAAATGAGCATTTTAAAATGAAAGAAAAATTTTGATTTCGATGACAACACCTCTGAACAGCCGTCCTCCCCGTGTCTGTGTTTATGGTTCAGTCCTGTCTCCTGTATAGTTCAGCAGCAGGGGCGAACCATCACATTTGGTGCCCAGCGTGGGGGCGGTTGGTGAGCTGTCGAGCTCCAACTATCCCATGGAGCTTTTCTTCTGTCTTTTCAGTACAATTTTGACTAACCTCATTTGCATCTGCTAATTAGATCCTGTTAGCATAATTCATACACATGACACCCTTTTGAAGCTAATGAATAGATACATCTCCAGACAACTCGCAAAGAGCTTTTAATGAGACCCAACTTACTCAAGAATGCTTGTTACTGTGAAGAAAGTCAAGGAAGAAAATCAGAGGCATTACAATTTGTACCTGAAAGTCAAGTGAGAGTTATTAAAACTTGATAATTCAATAACATCATTTAAACTATAACAAATCCGATGACCTGCCGGAAAGTGGTCCACATGCATATTCATTGCTTCCTCTGGACTAAATTATACGTGCGCTTCTTTTCACACTGAATAAAAAGTTTGTTTTAAAAAAAAATTGTCCGGTAATTTGTAATAATATGAAAGAACACTACAGATGGTAGGATATAGATCATAACTGTGATTTTGAAGCCCTCCACCATCCATTTCTATTTAGAAAAGCTATATGCAAAACATTACATTATGAATATTCATTAGTAAAAAAAATGGTAAACATGATTCATCTTATACAGCTGGCCATTATTCACAGAGCCAATGTGTAGAATAGAGCAGAGCCTTCCTGTCGGCTTGTCAAAATGGAAAAAAATCACCATGTTCTTACATATTTGAGCTGGTGATCTCTCTTTTAGCACGATGTATTTGTGATAAGAGTTCAAAGCTTGTGCAGTAATCCCCTTCAAAGCTGGGTCGAATCTAACACAGCTTGCTGAGAGGAGAGCAACACTAGCTGCCTGTCTTTTAAGTGAGGATTGTTTTCCTTGATAGTTACACTTACAACAGCAGAATAAGGAGAATCAGCTGTATGACCTATTCACTATCACACAAGTTTACAGTATGTGTCAAGTAATGGATCAAGTGTAGTCTTTAGACTTTAATTTTAAATATTTGTACACTTGGATGCTTCTGGGGTAATATGAGTGTAGTTAATATGAGTACACCTTAATGTGTTGCCTTTGAAATAATTGTTTACTTACTGAAAGTCATCTATTAGTTTAATTTTCCTTCTATAAATAGCAAAAATAAATGAGCAGGTTTGAGGTCGGTTCTTGGTTCTTTCAGTATGAAAGCAAGAGTTAAAATTTATAGAAATGAATTACTGAGTACAAACTCCAGCACTGCCTGATATGAAATATCATACGTTTATTATAAAATATCCCCCGCATCTACTTTCATAGGCATTTCTTTATTTTTTTTTAACTTATTTATATGCCTTTATTAACCCTTTTTGTATTTTCTATTTAGTCAAGCTCCTTCTTTTGTGTATTTTGAGCTATTTCGTTTCATGATATTTTGTTTATTTCCATGAGCTTTGCTTTTTTATGTTTTGGCTGCTAAAACTCAGTAATTTCCCAACTTTTGTGATAAATAAAGTATTTCTTATTCTTGTTCTTATTTCCACACTTAGCGACTACGGCATGGAGTGTTGGAGTTGTGCTGCCATTCTGCTGTGGAGCTCCACCTGGCTGATTGAGTGAGGACTCAGCGGGGAGTCCTGAATCATCTCAGCTGAGGCCTCATGGCTTGGCCTGGCTGGAGCCCTCATGATGTGATACCACAGTGAGCCAGGCCCGAGTGTGTTTGTGTCAGAGTGTGGGTGCATTTGTCTCTGTGTACGCAAAGAGATGCGTGCACACATGCACACGCGTGTGTGCAGTCGAACAAGTATGTGTGCATTTGGGAGTGTGCGTATGTGTGTGTGCTTGCTTCCGTCTGCTCCCTCCAACCGGTTGATCTTTCACATTTTGCACGGGCAGGAGGGACAGGAGGCTGCCAGGCTGCGCCCGGAGCCTGGGTACAGTACAGTTAGCAATGCCCGGCATTCATTAGCACCTCCCAAGCTGTCTGCACTTTTACCAAACGCTCTAGCTAGCTAACATGCACTGGCTCCCTGCACCCTGCTCTTGTCACCCCAGCAAAGGCCTTCACCATGCTTTGGCTCAGCTCAGCCACAGCTGAGGCCTCCAGTCTTGGCTTCGGCCATTTCAACTTTGTTACAGTTCAGCACAGTGACACAATGGGAAGCCGGGCAGATTTGTCAGAGTTCATAGAACTTTATAGAGGAGAACATAAATCCCTACTTCACTCCTTTTATTCGCTTGATTCTCTGTTCAACCAAGCACACTGCAGTACACACACACACACACACACACACACTGCATCTCTCTCTCCCTTATTCCCCCAGTAAGTCACAGTGTTGATTAAATCTTTACCTTCTGGATGGTCAGTAACGAGTCAATCAGTAGCAGCCTATTGACACGCATCACAAAGCTTTTGAGAAATAATCATAAATTGTGCAGCTGACAGCTGGAATATATGTGTGTGCTTGCGCTATAAATATGCTTTAAATAGGATGCACGGGAAAAATTATCACCTATCACCAGCAAGGGTGAGGTTCACTTTCTGCTGGCGGCTTGAGGCTTTGCATGCCAAAAATCATAAGTGGCAATATTTGTTGGTGCTAAGCCAGCAGCAAGCCAGCAAGGGATCATGAGAGAAATGCTTTTCTTTGTACACATGAGAATAAACGCTTTGAATCTTGAATTACTACACTTGTAACTTCTGAGGCTAGTTTGACTTTATTATTTATAGGAACGATGTCTAAAAAGGGTTTGAGTCACTATTCAAAAAGCAATTACACGATGCCTTATTTTTCCTTTAAAAAAAGCACTACATTATTTTACTTATATCTTCCCCAAGGTAATTTGTTACACTTCATGTTACAGCATTCATTCATCCATTCGTGTATCTGGCATGGAGGTGGAGAACATCTTAGATCAGGCTTCCACGTTACATTGTTAGTGTGTTTTTCCACACGATGGCCTGACAGTGGGTATAGGCCTTACTTCTTATCACTGCTTTTGCTACCTGACTGCTTCAAAATCTTCCTGGGACCAGGCTTACTTACTACTTTCTTTCAGTACGCAACTTTTCCAAAAGTGTGTTAGCAACAGTGGATAGTTTTTTCTGGCCTGGGTGGAGATTGCACTCGGGTGCCATATTCTTGACCTTTCATGCGAAAACAATGAAAGTAATGTTCATATCTAAGACTGTAGCATGCATACAGGAAACTGGCACATTTAATTATTTTTGTTTATCCACCCATCATACAAATAATCAAAGAACTTCTCTAATGTGAGTAATAATTGCTCGGTTAGTAAAATTTGTGTTACTCATTAATTTACAATACTTAATAGTATAAGGCTACAAAAAATGTTATTATAGTAATGGATTAATTGTTTGCTTAACAGTACAGGCGCATTGTTGGTAAATTGATGGAAATATTAAGAATTTTACACATGCATACAAGGATGAGAAAATCTTTTTTTTCTCTCTCTTTTCGGTCCTTTCCCTTTTTTTAAGCAGAAGAAGAGGCCTTTAACACACACTCACACACACATATGGTTGGCACTCTGCTGAGTGGGTCACTTTTACACTTTACACTATCATATGACTTAATGACAGTTCTCAGGGAAGGAGAGAAACAGCAGAGAGGGAGGAGGGAGCTAAAACTCAGACCTAAGGGCTCGGGCTGTAGCAAGTGGCATACAAGGTGTGTCTTACCTCATCACGCATCTCTTTGTTTAACACTTCCATTTCTCCCCTTTCTCTCTCTTGCCCACTCTCTCTCCCATATCATATGTTCTCTCTCTCCTCCTTTTCCTCTCGTTTGGTCCTCTCTCTTTCCCTCACAAGCTCAACAGGCTGGGAATACCTCTGAGAGCTGCGACCGGGGTGCAAAGAACACAGCAGGAGTGGTATTTGCCAGTCTTGGCACTTTCCCAGCCAACTCCATTAAAGCCTGAATATACTCATTCTGAACTGCCTCTGAAAACCCCTTTAAAACAGAGTTCTTTTATGGATCCTGAAATGTATAAATGCAGTCCTCCTGTATGTTTGAATATTATCTTGAGTCATTGGGCATCTATACCACTAATTAGGTATACAGCAAGAGGTGGTGAAAAGACATTTATATGATATACTGATATATATGATATCGGGGGGTTTTCAGGGAAAAGATTTGTTTTGTTTCACCGAAATTAAATTTTAATTTTTGTTTGTGGTCATGGTTGAAAATAAATTGTCGGTGCAATTCTTTTTTAGCATTTGAAGTGGGATAATCCAGAAAACAAGTTTAAGAAGCACCATCTTAGATAGGAAAGCTGAATTCATAATGAAAAAAGGTTACATTTTCTATTTGGAATCAAATATGTAACATTGTCATCATGCCATATGTACTGTAAACGCTGGACAATTACCTGCTTCGAGTATGATCCCAATTGCAGACACTGCACTCATGAGCTGGCAGGATAAGGTCCGTTTAATACCTGACCCGACAAATTCAGATATTCGTGTTCTCTCACATAGAAAAGTTCAGAGGTGCACTGAGCATGTGAAAAGGGTTAGTGAAAATAACCTAACGGGATTTATCACAAGATGCTCTCTGTTTTACTCAAACACTGCAGTCTCTTAAGCATGTTTTTCTTAATGAAAACTTACGTTTATACTCTCATTACACTAAAGCACATCCTCCCCTGAAAACTAATCAAAGTCCTCATCCACCACCGCTGTCTAATATAATAAACATAGCAAGATCTAGCAGGAAGTTCAAGTTTTAAATTTAAGTATTTTTTAAAATAACCTTATTTCCTTTATCACTTTACAAATCTTGCTTAATGAATTTGTTCATAGGTTATCATCAAGTCACTTGGTTGTTATTTCTGTCACTGTGGGTACAAATCCATCACTGCCTAAGGCTATGGTAAAGGCTGCTCTTTTGGGGCACCATCATAGATTTCTTATATATTTCATCTGCTTAGAAGAAAGTGACTTGTGAAGATCAGTGATTGCTGTTCCCTCACTGCAAGACTGTCCTAGTGGCTTTTCTCTTCAAACTCCAGTTTCTCTCACTAATAAAAAACATAGTTTAATGATAGATAGATAGATAGATAGATAGATAGATAGATAGATAGATAGATAGATAGATAGATAGATAGATAGATAGATAGATAGATAGATAGATAGATA
>NW_024582451.1:1447099-1449857 GCF_018398535.1 Haplochromis burtoni
AGATAGATAGATAGATAGATAGATAGATAGATAGATAGATAGATAGATAGATAGATAGATAGATAGATAGATAGATAGATAGATAGATAGATAGATTCATTTTGTTCAGTGCTAACAAGTTCTTCATCTGATTTCTAATGACTCACCAGCATGAAAAAGCTATCAAACAAGGCATTTAACACAACTGGAGGTTATCCGATCAATGTCTGCTCATCCATAACACTTGTAATTCACTCTCGCTGCTACTTGTCAGTCTCATTTCCTCTAGCTCCAGATGAGGCACCATAACACGTGCCTTCGGGCAACCATAAATGTAATATGGACCGAGCATTCATGCCACGGCCTAAGCTCGTTTAAGGCACACTATGATCATCCTGTTCTTCCATGAGCAAATCCATCTGTTACTCACATTCGCTGCAGCATGCTAGGTACCCTGACAAACACTTTTGAAATATAGTTTCAGGCTAATCATCTCAATGGAAGACAACCCGATAAAAGCTGTTCGACTACATCCTGCAGTAGGAGGGGGCTAATGACATGCGATAGGGAATCTATTTAACTACTGAGCCCTGTCATTCTCAATACACTCATGATGAACATAGATGGGGAGGGAGCAGCGCATCTGAAAACTAATTAACACTTAAGTACATGACAAGGCTGTCACGTCTGTTATGTTGTGGACTGTAACAGTTTGGTTCTGACTCGATTTCTCAATTTGCATTTTCTTCGGTTCATATATATAAAATATACCGTGAGTGACTTCCTGTCGTTCTTGATTTAAGTGCATTTTATAAGTACTGTAATAGTTTGTCAGACTTGTCACTACTTTCCTCCAATGTATTCCCTCTAAGAAAAAAAAAACAGGAAAGAAGGCTTGCCACAAACACGAAAAGCAAGTGAGACATGGCTGTTTTTTTGGATCCGCAAACATCCGCAGTGGAAAAACTGCAAAACGGCCACCGCTGACTTGAACTAATTTTAGGTGATGCCATGCGCACAGGACAACCTGCTGGGCCCAAAATGGGCCTTCGCCATGCCATGACAAACAAGTAGTGGGCGAAAAGAGAAAGGGAAAATTGATAAATGCAGCAGCCCACGCCAGTTTTCTTTTCCAAGTGAACAATACCAACATTGTTCAGCAGGGGCTCTGGCACAGGCTTACATGGTGGCGGCTGATTGTTTTGTAAAATCAACAACTTAGAAAATAGATTTCTGAGATTTCTGGCTCTGGTTTGCAAAGTGAGTAGGCTACATACATCTTTTAAAACAATGTCACCTCTCCACGCAAGCTGCACAGAGGAAGCAAATAATGGCTTTAACAGGGGAAAAAAAGCCTCAAAAGGGACTTTAATTTGCATTAACATTTTAATTTTGTATTTACATTTCTCTTAACCACTATGTCGCTTCTGGTGGGCCTTCAGCAATCTGTGGCTATAAATCTGCAGGCCGTGTCAAGCCAGCTACCATTTTTCTTTCAGCTCAACATGAGCTGTTTAGGCAGATGCTAAACGTGAACAGCGTACTCCGTCCTTGTTCCCCAGATCCACCCCTTTCACCACATTCAGCACACTAGCCTTTGTCTGCTTTAACTGAGCCCCCCGCTTCTTTTAATGGCCTGTTTAATACTTATTGAAACAGAGCTAGTGCTGGAGGTTAAATACATCTTAATGCACTGCGTTAATCCTTTCATTAAAAGAAATGTAAGGCTGGTTGAAAGATGCAAGATTGCCTCCATTAATTAGGGGGTTTCTCTGCCCCGTAGCGCTGCCCGCCAAGCCGTGTGTCACCGCTTTTAAATGGTGGGAGAGGGCTGCAGAAACAGGGGGCCACCGGCCGTACAAACTGCTAATACAACTGGCAGAAATGGATAAAAGAGGAGCCAGAGTTTTATTGAGCAAGGCATCAAAAGAAAGCATGCTTGTACAAGCTTCAGTGCACTCTGCTCTTTGGTAAAAAAAAAAACTCATATGTTGGTAGGAATGAAGATGAAGACGTGATGCTTGAGAAGGAAACAGGGAAGTTTTGTTTTAAAGGTTTTAAAGTTACACTCTTTTGTTCTTTTTTTGATTTTCTTGATGCTTTCCCCACTTTTCTTCATTATTTGCCATGAGTATTATCTTTATCACGCTTACACATTAATACTTTCTCCACCTTGAGACTTCTCGCTGCAAATTGTAGTCACAGGAATTTACCAGCTAGGATAATTTGTTTGTTTTTCACAGGGTGGAGAGTTGGCACCGCGGCATTTTGATCCCCACGCTGCTGTTCCTGACTCCTGTACAGAATGGCCCTCTCTCCATAGCGAGACAGGCAGGCCCAGCATAGTCTTGTCTGGGCTCCAAGCCATGCTCTACGGGTGAGGGTGTGTGGTCACAACACTCCTGTGCCCCGCATCCCTACCCTCCTCCACCACTCTATTGCCTTCACCCAAATCCAAACGCATCTCCTTCAACCTCCCATCCTCGTCGCTTCCGCTCTAATTTGGATCGAGCCCCTGTTCTTTCTGCTCTTTAATAATAAAAAGAGAGGCTTTTTCCGTTGCTGTCGGTCTCAGCATCGCTGTAAAACAATGTCACGCGCTGCAAGTAAACTGTTGAAATCAAGAACATTTTTATTTTTACCCAAACTGTACAGACAGCATGATGTCAGTAATCTAGAGCTCGGAGGCCGCAGAGGACGGCTCCTCTCTGGAGTCACATAAGCAGATTGCCGTCATCTTGAACGCTGCTCTACTACCACCCACCGACATCCAACCAAC